>NC_080718.1:4682985-4982985 GCF_019097595.1 Hemibagrus wyckioides | reverse complement strand
GAAGAGACGATGCAGCATCCAGGAGCACGGGACGCTGTTCGAACCATACGGCCAGGATTAAAGGAGGGTCTTAATGCCAAACATGGCTCCGGGGGGAAAGACTTCCAGATCTCCAGCATCTGTTCCTAGCACAGGAGTGTTAAGCGTGAATAAGGGTAATAATGCTAAATGTAAAGCTTGGGTTGTTTCATGAGACCCTGTTATTAATACAGACAGATTCTCACATTCCAGAGACTCATTACAAGAACAACAAGTTTAAAGATAACAGTCACACAGGACTGTCTAAAGATTGACATGAGCAAGAGTTTAAAAAGAAAGAAAGAAAGAAACTGTATAAGTCTTGTCTCTGAAGAAACATCATTGGATAATGAATGAGATTTGATTTGTCAGATGCTCCATCACTCTGTTCCCTCCTTCATCGTAGCTCTGTAATAACAGTCAGCTGAAAACAGACTCCATTTCTGTTCAATTTATGTCCTAATCCCTAAATCTCTATCCTTAAGAAAGATGAGGGTGAGGATGAGGAAGGAGATTACTAAACAGCTCAGAGGCGTATGTGTCATTACCACGATGGCGTGATGGTTCAGATTAATCTAGATCATGTGACACACATCTTGATCTGAAACTCCAGCCCCGGCGGAGAGGTGGAGTGGCATGAGCCGTGTGTGTGCTTGGACTCTCTCAGTCAGACATGGCTTCCTTCCCTGGATGCTTGCCTTATCTATTCTGGCTGTTGGTTTTCATCCAGGGATTATTTTGACTGAGATATGGAACTGCTCCATATTTACATCCCTCCTGTGCCAGGACAAATTAAAAGTCCCCGTCACACACCAACAGCTCATCATTTATTTAGTTTTTTTTTTGAGCATAAATATATTAAAGATGCTTTTGTGGATAATTTCCTCAAGACATACGTCCTGCTTCATGGGATTCATGTGTCTGATATTTTGACTGATGAGTCATGTTTACTAAAATAAAAGTCTTCCATGACATAGCATTTTATTTTATTTTTTTTATTATCTAACCCATCACCTACAGTATCAGCACTCTGGTCTCTAACTCCAAACATCTTCATGGTGCACAGTCTGAGATAACGGAAACCTTTAAAGATTCTTTGGGAACTTGAAGATTCTTTATTTCCTAAGATGGTTTGATGATGAACTAATTGAAAGGACAATTTGACATATGATTAGAGGGTAACGAGTTGGAGAGAGAGAGAGAGAGAGAGAGAGAGAGAGAAAGAAAGAAAGAAAGAATTATGTTTAATGTTTAACTCTGCATGCTGTGGGCGGTGGTAGTTTGGTTGTAGTTCTGTGGTAGTTTGGTGGTAGCTCAGTGGTAGTTCAGTTTTAGTTCAGTGGTAGCTTAATTTTATTGGTAGTTCAGTGGTAGCTCAGCGGTAGCTTAATAGTAGCCCAATGGTAGCTCAGTAGTAGCTCAATAATAGTTTAGTGGTTGTTCAGTGGGAGTTCAGTACACCGACACTGAAAAAAAGTGAAATTGTCCATCCATTGTCTATACCAGCTTTATTCCTAATTAGGTTCACAGGGAACTGCTGGAGCCTCTCCCAGCACACATAGGGCAAAAGGCAGGGGTACACCCTGGACATGTCACCAGTCCATCACAGGGCCACACAACCACTTAACCTAATGTACATGTTTTTGGGCTGTGGGAGGAAACCGGAGTACCCGGGGAGAACATACTCCACACAGAAAGGGATTCAAACCCAGGACCTTCTGACAACAACACACACTCACAGGCAATTTAGAATTGCCAATCAACCAAATGTACATGTTTTTGGGCTGTGGAAGGGAGTAAACCCACGCAAGCACGAGGAGAACATGCAAACGGATTCGAACCCAAGACCTTCTTGCTATGGGGCAACAGTGGTAACCAATAAGCCACCGTGCTGCCCGTTAAGTGAAATTATTTTATTAAAATGCGTACATCCATTCCCATTAACGCGATAAGTTCACATACATCCAATATGACTTATATGACCTAGTGTGTTTTCATAATGTTGAATAAAATAAGAAAGAAAGAAAGAAAGAAAGAAAGAAAGAAAGAAAGGAAGGAAGGAAGGAAGGAAGGAAGGAAGGAAGGAAGGAAGGAAGAAACAAACAAATCGAGGTAAAAGAGATAGCAGGGTGAGTTTGCAGATGATTAAAAAAGAACCCCAAAATGACATACAGAAGAGTTTATTATTATTATTATTATTATTATTATTATTATTATTTCCAGTCTTAAAGTTAATAGCAGCATGTCGTGACATTTTGGTTGTAAAAACCAACAGCAGGTCAGAATGATTCAGCTGTTTTTCTTAAAACGAAGAAAACAAAGGTTAAGCTTGAGGTGTGTGTGTGTGTGTGTGTGTGTAGTTAAATATATAAAGACATCCTGATATATACCAAATACTGAAAGGAAGCTTCCTGAAACACTTCCTGCACCATGTAATAAGCTAAAAGTTGTGGTTTGTATATAACATCCAGATATTTACCCGTTTCTTCCTGTTGCAGTCCCAGCACTTGGGTATCAGTGTGTTTGTGTTATCTCATAGTGTTTTCTCACATCAGCTGTTTCAGCCTGCTGATTTTTTTTTTTTCTGTCGACAGGAAGGTTGGAGCAGTCGCCACTTTGATTTAACTGCTTACTGCGAACTTGCATCATGCCCTGAGGATGGAGCCCTATTTTCAGAGTGGCTCTTTTGACAGTAAGCCACACCAGCCCACGGTTTTCTCCGGAAAAAAACGGCCTTAGACGGTCAGAGCAGGAGCTTAACTTCTTGGTTTTAGCTGAGCACTCGAGCTGTAAAGCCCTGAAGACTCCGAAGTGGTGGGCAGTTGCTACTCAAGAGCACTTCACACAGAGACCCAGACTCACAGAGAGACATATCTCTCTCTCTCTCTCTCTCTCTCTCTCTCTCTCATTTCTCTGACATGGGAAAATTGAAAAACATCCCAACCCAGACACTTGGAATAGTGTTTTTTTCCTTATTCGGGACGTCTCCCCCCTTGGACACAGCTCCAGGGCAGCCGTTACGTGGCACAGTGCTGATCGTCGAGAAGGACGACGGTCCAAAATAAGCTCTCCCCTGAGACAAACACAAAGGCAATTACGCAGGAGGGAGGCTATTCTTCCTGCCTGCCAACACTATTCATTATTAACACGCAAGCTTTTCAGAAGCTTTCAGCCGCCAGAACGAACAAGGCTAGTTTTACTGAAGAGGAAAGCAACAAACAAACTATCTGGTTAGGCTGGTAAATGGGAGATGTCTTTGCTTATGAATACAGAGTGAGATAGTAGCGATGGACGGATACTCAAATTCTTTATTTATGTATGATATTTCTGATGCATGTGCATATTTGAAGAAGTTGGTCCACATGAATGAACGAAGAATTTATGGATAGATTAAGGTATTAGCATACCAACTGGAATAATTATAAGTTATCATGTTGTCACGTTTGAAAATGTAGATCATTCGTATACTAAATTCCACATGCAATTTTACTGAAAAATGGCAATATATGTGAGCCGGAAAAAAAAAAATGCACAAAACATTGACTGTGATGGCAAAAGAATCTTCTCCGGGCTGACTAAATCAAGAATTTAGATTTTTTTTCAAGAATATGAATGATTTGAGGAAGTTTCATCATAACTGTTCCAACATGACTGCACACCAGTGAACAAAGCATAACAGACCTCATAAAGACATGGATGAGTGAGTTTGGTGTGGAGGAACTTGACTGGCCTGCACAGAGTCCTGACCTCAACCCTATAGAACACCTTTGGGATGAATTAGAGTGGAGACTGTGAGCCAGACCTTCTCGTCCAACATCAGTGCCTGACCTCACAAATGTGCTTCTAGAGGAACGGTCAAAAATTCCCATTAACACACTCCTAAACCTTGTAGAAAGCTTTCCCAGAAGAGTTGAAGCTGTTATAGCTGCAAAGGATGGGCCAACTCCTCACAGGAAGTCGTGCCACCAAGCTTGGGCTAAAAATAGAACAGACCACCCGCACCATCGATCTGCCAATAAAAACAACTGAAGAATTACCTAGCTTTTGAACGCATGCCGAAGGCAACGTCTGTATCGTGGGTTGACTCTTTCCAAACAGCTTTCACTGACTGAAAATACATTCGTAAACTCGCTTCGGTTGGCTTCCCTTGGCTTTCCACTGACACTAACAAGTTTTTAACGGCTCCAGAACATACACACGACTTAGCCGGCATTCGGTTCAGGTCATTCGTATGCTGAAAATGCTCGTATGCTCATGCAAATTTCAATTCTTAAGGCGAAAATTCGAAATGGAGGACATTCCACTGTACTTCTTTCCATTTAAGAATGAAGTCAGTTCCAGGTAACGGGCGAAGGAGTCGAAGGGATGAGAACGCGGCAAGAGATCCGTGAGGAACCTGTACAGAGGTGGATGTGTTTAAGCTTCCAAGATAAAGACATCTTGATCTCATCATCTCATCATCACAGATACTTTTGTGGTGATATTAGCTGAAATCAACACTTATTCTTGATTTTGTGCCAGTTAAATAAAATGTAAAAAAATAAGAAAAAAAAGCAGAGTATGCGTTGTCTTCCTCTTACTTGTGTACCGGTGGGATGAGTTAGACAGTTTGTCTAAGCGAAAATTGCTCATCTAGGAATAAATAAATAAATAAATAAATAAATAAATAAATAAATAAATAAATCCATTTCAGTGCATTATCGTCGCATGTTGCTGAACTCTGAATCCATGTAAACAAACGCAACACTCCTGATATTTCCTGCTGAACGCGTAAGAGTTCTCACCGAGGCGGAGATTAATCAGACAGTTTCGGACTGACATCAGGTGATTTGTTCCAATTTACCTGGAATGTCTCTCTCTCTCTCTCTCTCTCTCTCTCTCTCTCTTTTCCCATGACTCCCCTCACCATCAGCACCACTGATTGCAGTTCACTATTCAAGCTCAAAACAAGTGCTTCACCACCACAATGAATGCAAATTACACTCATTTCAATGCACCAATAATGTTCTTGACTTTTGTTCCTGACTCGTCGAGTAAACAGAACAGAACACGCCACACGGACTTTTATTTATTTATTTATGTTATTTTTTTGCATTTTTCTTTCTACGCCTTTACTTACAATAACTCCGCTTAACGTAGCTGCTGTGCACTCTTCTCGATTAAGCTTCCATTTCGGCTCGAGATGCTGGGGGAAAAAAAACGCATAAGAGGAGGACTTAAACATTGAAAGCAAATGTAAACAGAAAAAAAAAAATGAAATGCAGAAACTTTTTCTCACAGATCAGACGTGTTCATCGTCTAGAGAAGAGAAATCCACAGAAATCCTAGAGTTCCATTTAAAATGAGCTCCTTCTCTAATAATTATTAGCAACGACATTAATTCTTAGATAATAGCAACAAAACATAAGCATAAAACTCATGACAGTTGCTATGGAAACAATGGTTGCTATGTTTGTTTTGGTTTCTGTTCTTGTCCACACTCCTCCCGTGTCCCACTATTGGTTTTCTACCTGATTGTTTTCACCTGTACTGTGTTTACTTTTAATTATCGTGTGTGTGTGTGTGTGTGTATGTGTGTGTTTCAAAGTATTTCCTTGTTTCTTGACTCTTCCCTTTTTCTCTCGTTTTCTGTTGAGTCCCTGCTACAGATTTTGAGATCTCGAGTCTTATAATAAGCCTGATGCTGAGTGTAAGCTCATTGCGTCCTGTTTTTCGCTACCGAAAAGATTCCCAATTCTAATCCCGAGCTCGTAATTCCATGCTCAACATCAGACGTCGGAGTTATTCCCAGTTCTTAAGTTAAAAAAACGTCCCACTTTTTGAGTAACACAACACCAGACTGCGCTGCTCGCAGATTTCAGCTGGGAGTGGGTGCGGCCTAAGCCTGATGATTTTTTTAATCCGGTTTGTAAGTATATCATTTTCGCGTTATAATGTTCTAATTTAATTGAATCTTTTGAAATGTAAAGAACTCAGTGTTCTCATTTAAAGCACCGAGACCTGAAAAGACGCTGTAATGGTATCTTATATTAGTATAAATGTAAATGAGAGTGGTATTTCACACGCCCCTGTTTTGTATTTTCCACTATTCAGGATTGTTTCAAACCCAGAAGTCAACGTTTCTACTGTAGCTACTGAGAAGCGGAGGAAAACAAGCGGGAGGGCGGAGGGCTGTAAAAGGCAGAGTGGACGAGAGGATGAGCGTGGCACACGGCGAGCAGAGTAATCCCGAGCACTCAGCACATAGCCAGGAGTCGTACCGTGGGCTAATGAGGCCGCGTTTTACAGAACCAAGGCTACAGGAGCTGGGGGATAATTGGCGAGGCAGCCCCGAATGAAAGATGGAGAGACACGAGCCTTTCATCTGCCGCAGGAAAACAGAGACGGCCCTAACAAGAGGGCAGGTCTGTATTGACCAGAGCTTCACTTTTCTTTCCTACACTAATGGCATGTGTTTAGCAGAAATGTTGGAGAAGCGCTGCCTCCACCTACCTGCACTCCTGCTCGGTTAGTTAAGGACAGATGGAGCTGAACGCTGGTGAGGGAGGAGAAGCAGACATGTCTGCCCATGTTATTGATTAAACTGCATGCTCTGTTCCTTCATCTCACTGATTTGGATTTATTCTGCAGGTTTAGCCTGGATAAAAACATCACATCCAGTAATTCTGCTGATAAACTGGAACCTTCATAGAAATCTGAGACTCCTGAAAGAGATCTGACTGAAATCTGGAGTACTTTATTCGTCTTATACCACAGCAATCTGCCAGAGAACCGACATCTTTACTTTTTATCCGTTTATAGGTACATTTATTGTGGAAAGTTTCTTTATTGAGTTACTAAGACAATAAAATGTAGCTTATATCACTCTCTTTTTCTCTCTCTATTTTTCTGCCTCTCTCTCTCTCCATTTCTTTCACCCGCCCCCTTTCTGCTTCTCTCTCTCTCTCTCTCTCTCTCTCTCTCTCTCTCTCTCTCTCTCACTTTTGTCTTATTGTGTCTATGTCTGTTTTTCTCTCTCTCTCTCTGTTTCTATCTTTCTGTCTCCCTCTGTTTTTCTCTCTCATGCACTGTTTCATTCTCTCTCTCTCTCTCTCTCTCTCTCTCTCTCTCTCTCTCATTCCATCCCTCCTTTACTGCCTCTCTTCCTCATTCTTGTCTCGTTGTATCTTATCTCTTTCTTTTTCTCTCTCTGTCTCTCATGGTCTGTCTCCTGTCTCTCTGTCCATCTCTCTCTCTCCATCATCATTTATCTCTCCCTCTCTCTCTGCCTGTCTGTCTCTTTCTCTCTCTGTCTTTCTCTTTCTGAAAAGGGATCAGAAACTAATTTGTCCTATGAACTGAACGCTTTACACATACTCAGGCGAGTCTGTGTGTGTGTGTGTGTGTGTGTGTGTGCATTGTATGTGCATGCAGAGAACAGAAATGCAATAGTCCCCTCCTCTCTGAATCTGCTCTAGACATCTTTGTCGTTCGGCTGGAACACGGCTGCTCGTGTTAAAGCGAGAGAAGTGAAAGGAATGAATCATTTCTTTCTCTCTCTCCTGTTCATCGTCACTCAGATTAAACATCCACGCCGAAAAGTACGGCACTGACTCAGACGAGCCGCATTTTGTAGACATCAAATCCCCATAATGAGCAGCCGAGGAGAGCTCGGGGCGATTTGAAGTTTGATTGACGGGGGCATCTCCCGGCCCTGCGTGCGCTTTCAGCATCATCTTTTCAATTACAGCCGCCGCTCGGCCTTGTGGGTGAGAGGTAATTTGCGTGGCTGCTTTTAGCTCGCCGTACTGTATTACGACGCGTTGTATCTGCCGAGCGAGAATGCAGTGGGAGGCGACGGCGGAGAAACAAAGCGGAGCTGCATGGGAGTTGAATGTGAATGTCACACCAGCACAATGCGGCAGGTTTTATTCAGTGATCCCAATTTTCACAAAATAATTTCCAACATATAATCGATTGTGATTAAGCTCACTGCTGCTAGATAAGAAATAATCCTCATCAGCAGCCTGTTATTACGGAAAATATCTCCTAATGACGAACATTTTCCAGTGATTTTTGGTTTTCACTCGTCTCCGCCCACATCTCCGCCCCTCTCACGTCATTGGTCCGTATGCACCTGTTCTCCTGGTTTATTTGTCTTTATCTATTTCTTCTTATATATATATATATATATATATATATATATATATATATATATATATATATACAGTTGTGCTCATAAGTTTACATACCCTGGCAGAATTTATGATTTCTTGGCTATTTTTCAGAGAATATGAATGATAACACAAAAACTTTTCTTTCACTCATGGTTATTGGTTGGCTTAAGCCATTTATTATCAATCAACTGTGTTTACTCTTTTTAAATCATAATGACAACAGAAACTACCCAAATGACCCTGATCAAAAGTTTACATACCCTGGTGATTTTGGCCTGATAACATGCACGCAAGTTGACACAAATGAGTTTGAATGGCTATTAAAGGTAACCATCCTCACCTGTGATCTGTTTGCTTGTAATTAGTGTGTGTGTGTAAAAGGTCAATGAGTTTCTGGACTCCTGACAGACCCTTGCATCTTTCATCCAGTGCTGCACTGACGGTTCTGGATTCTGAGTCATGGGGAAAGCAAAAGAATTGTCAAAGGATCTGCGGGAAAAGGTAGATGAACTGTATAAAACAGGAAAGGGATACAAAAAGATACCCAAGGAATTGAGAATGCCAATCAGCAGTGTTCAAACTCTAATAAAGAAGTGGACAATGAGGGGTTCTGTTGAAACCAATCTACGGTCAGGTAGACCAACTAAAATTTCAGCCACAACTGCCAGGAAAATTGTTCGGGATGCAAAGAAAAACCCACAAATAACTTCAGGTGAAATACAGGACTCTCTGAAAACATGTGGTATGGCTGTTTCAAGATGCACAATAAGGAGGCACTTGAAGAAAGATGGGCTGCATGGTCGAGTTGCCAGAAGAAAGCCATTACTACGCAAATGCCACAAAGTATCCCGCTTACAATACGCCAAACAGCACAGAGACAAGCCTCACACCTTCTGGAACAAAGTCATTTGGAGTGATGAGACCAAAATTGAACTTTTTGGCCACAACCATAAACGCTACATTTGGAGAGGAGTCAGCAAGGCCTATGATGAAAGGTACACCATTCCTACTGTGAAACACGGAGGTGGATCGCTGATGTTTTGGGGATGTGTGAGCTACAAAGGCACAGGAAATTTGGTCAAAATTGATGGCAAGATGAATGCAGTATGTTATCAAAAAATACTGGAGGAAAATTTGCACTCATCAGCCTGGAAGCTGCACATGGGATGTACTTGGACATTCCATCATGACAATGATCCAAAACACAAGGCCAAGTCGACCTGTCATTGGCTACAGCAGAATAAATTGAAGGTTCTGGAGTGGCCATCTCAGTGTCCTGACCTCAATATCATTGAGCCACTCTGGGGAGATCTCAAACATGCAGTTCATGCAAGACAGCCCAAGAATTTACAGGAACTGGAGGCTTTTTGCCAAGAAGAATGAGCAGCTTTACCATCTGAGAAGATAAAGACCCTCATCCACAACTACCACAAAAGACTTCAAGCTGTTATTGATGTTAAAGGGGGCAATACACGGTATTAAGAACTGGGGTATGTAAACTTTTGATCAGGGTCATTTGGGTAGTTTCTGTTGTCATTATGATTTAAAAAGAGTAAACACAGTTGATTGATAATAAATGGCTTCAGCCATTATGCTTCGTTATCGATGGATTTATTTTACAATGTATAAAGATTAAATTTTATTTTATTAATTTGACATTTGACTCACATTTAAATAAAACAATATCATTCGATTATATGGTTCTAAACGTCTCATTCGAGAGAATTACCCCAATTTATTTAAATATCATGCTCGTCTTTTACGTCACTGAGTGTTGTTACGGCTGAGATGAGTGCAGGATTTCACGGATTGTAGAAATTTTTAAAATTGTTTTTGTGCAAATTTTTAAATGATGCAGATTTTCTGCAAATTTGTTCCGAGACGTGACGTGTAACGTGATCTTGACACGCATTTAGGCAAAGCCCACGTGTCATCACTGGGCGGAGTTGAAAAGAATCCTGTGATTGTGATGAAATTTCACAGATTTAAGTAGTTTAAAAAATAAATAAATGAATGAAAGAATAAATAAATAATTAAATGAATAAATAAATAAATAAAATTAGCAACTGTTTTACTGTGAGGGCTGCCAAATTTTACAAAAAAAAAGAAACAAAAAATATTTTAAAAGATTTTAGAAGAAGATTTTAACCAAAAAGTTTTGAGACTGCAGAAGTCTGCCGTGTGACACGAGCCATGCGAGCCATTAGCGATATATCCAACAGACATGAGGTTCTGCGCTAAATAATCAAATGAATAATGATCATTCATCATGGCATTTGCCTTAAAATGTTTTCTGCACATGATCACGTTAATTAATCTCCCGCTAATAATAAAGGCTTTCCGAGGCACTTTAATTAATTCCTTACACGTCCCGCGTTAATGTGTCGTCACTCATCTGATCAGTGCAAGCCTCTGCTGTTGTACCATGAACGTTAGCAAAGAATTCCAGCGCACAAGTAGAGCTGGTTGTGTCACTTGTCACAAATGTGCTGCATCCTGTAGCACTGTATTGTTTTCTCGGATGATCTGATGGAAAAAATGGGTTTGAACAATGCTGAGGTACAGAAAATAGCTGAATGCAGAAACTCTTAATAAAGCAGGACATCAGAGGAAATTAAATAAATAAATAAAAATTAAATGTAAAACATATTGCTATTATTATTATTATTATTTGTAATAATGATAGGACATTTTTTAAGTGTTGTATTGAATTGTTCTTATTTATTTTTTATCACATGCACCCCCCCCCATCCTTCAGGACAACATGACTGTTAGCAATATGAAATTGCTTTAATTTTATAATTTTTAACTTTTTTTTTTCAAATAAAAATATCTCATCACACGGCGCTGTTGAGAAAGAATTCATCTCATTTATCAAGAAAAAAACGTGTGCAGGATTTTCAAAGATCTGTAGAAATTCCATGCATCTGGCAACGCTGGCTGTACAGTGCGGTACTGTGAGAAACACACCAGGTGCTGATTCACACCCGCTTTCATGAGCCGAGAAAATCACACGCTAAACTTACTGCTGCTTCCAACCCCAAGTTTCGTACACTGGCAGCCACACCTTCACATTTCTCCTCAGCAGTTTTTAAGATTCTCTATTACATACATATTCATGAGCGGAAGTAAAAAAAAAATTGTGCTTGGATGCACTGAAAGTCTGGAATTAAATATATTTAATAACGAGATCCCAATAAAGAGTTCTTGTCAGAACTCTATACTGTGATATCCTGTCTATCATTCTACTCGATAACGTCTGTGTGAAACACTTTCCCGTTGCCTTAATAGTAAATAAATTGGATGAACATCGGGTTTGTGTGCTAAATAGCTAGCTTCTTAGCCGGAAGCTGTAGTTCCGCCGTAGCCGTCTGAGAAATTTGCTGTAACTCTACGCCGTCTTCCTGTCTTCCTGGATTTTAGGCGATCGTTGTAGCTGCACTAGCTCTGAGATTCTGATCGGATAGAAATCAGATTACGGTTTTCTCCGTGTTATGTGCTGTGAAGCCGTCAATCTCAACTCCTGGCCGGAGATATCAGCTTTTTAAAAGATGTGTGAGAGAGCAAAATCCCCCCTAAACTTGGACACTGAAAAGTTAACTCTCGAGTTCTTGGCTAATGAAATCATACACAGCACCAATAAGATTTATTTTTATTTATTTTTAATTGATTATTTTTCTTTAAAACATTATTTATTTATTCATTTATTTAATTAAGGAAAACACCTGTATTTCTTTTTGTTTGTTTGTTTGTTAAAAAATAACACCAACATTTCTTTTATCTATCTATCTATCTATCTATCTATCTATCTATCTATCTATCTATCTATCTATCTATCTATCTATCTATAGATAGATAGATAGATAGATACGCTACAGTGATATTATATCATGAAAGTAGGGCATTTAAGTAGAAGCTGCAATGGTGATTTCCTCATCTCAAACAACTTATTGAAACAAAAGCCAACAACAGTGGTGGGTATACCACAACAAAAAATCTCAGTGTCTCAATAATTTGTCATGTGCCCTTGACCATCAATTACAGCTTGACAACAACGTCTCATGCTGTTCACGAGTCGACTTATTGTCTGCTGAGGCATGGCATTCCACTCTTCTTGAAGGGCGGCCCTCAGGTCATTGAGGTTCTGGGGTGCAGGGTTACGAGCCTCTATACGGCGACTCGGCTGATCCTATAGGTTTTCTATGGGATTCAGGTCTGGAGAAAGTGCAGGCCACTCCATTTGAGGTACCCCTTTCTGTGACTCTTTCAGTCTCTCTGTATCTCAGTCGCAACCTGCTGATGACACTCTGAAGTAGCCACTTCCCTCTGAGAACATCCTGTTTGAAGCCTCACAATGGTGAGGTTCTGTTGATCAACTGTTAGGTGTGGTCTTGGTCTCATGATGTCAAAATGTGAACCGCATGATGAAGAGGACTGTTTAAATACCACTTCTAATTGAACCAGAAAATTTATTGGTCGATTCATGGATCAAACACCAGTTGTGAATTTTGCCGTTAAGCACCTTGTTAGAGAACAGCAAGTTATGCAAAAAGTACTGAAACACTGAACAGTTGGACATGTGCATTCAAAAGTGTAGAGAAGGTCAAATTAAGTTCCCCTGTAAAGGTTATAATGCATTTTAGGTGCATTCTGAAATTTCACCCGAAAGCTGAATATTCTTAACTACTCTGAGTAGTATATATATATTCATTTATATATTTATTTTTATATTATTAATATTATTAAATCCATTATGATTACTACTTACATAAACATTTTTGATAAAGTATTATACTGTGTGAAAGAATGTAACACACACACACAATAAAATATTAATTAATTAATGTATTTATTTATTAGTTTATTTATTTATTTATTTATTTATTTAAGGAAAACACAGACATTGCTTTACAACCTTATATACTTTATTTATATATATATATATATATATATATATATATATATATATATATATATATATATATATATATATATATTTGTTTCTTTGTTTGTTTATTAAGAAAAAACACAAAAATTTATTTGCAGCATTATTTATTTAAATATTTATATATTTATATATTTATATATTTATTATTATTATTATTATTATTATTATTATTATTAAATCCATTATTGCTACTCATATAAACATAGTTTGTTTTTTTTGATGAAGTATTATACTATGTGAAAGAATGCATACACACACACACACACACACACATCCCGTGTCCTTTTCTTTGCCTGTTGTTTTTAACACACCACTTTCCTGCACGTGTGATAGAATATGTTCTTATCTCTGCTTTCTTATGCAAATGAGACAGCCTCGCTTATTTTTTTCCCCCTAGCATGTCACAGCTGTACATTTGGAAACAGCCTTTATAATTGCCTGTAATTATCTGAGACCAGACTACTTCAAAACATCCTGGTAATTTGATGGAGTGGAAGCGAAAGGGGAGGCGGGGTTTAGAGGAGCGTGTTAGTGAGAAGACGCCGCGCTTCGGCGGAGAGAAAAGCGAAGCTGGAAGGGAGGTAACGCGGCTCACTAAAAAGCACATCCTACACCAGGAGCCACAGACCAGGCCATAATTATCTCTGCAAAGCCTTCTGGGTAATGAAGCTGCACATAAAAGGCACCTGCAGGAAACAGCTCTCTGGAGCGTCTCAGACTTGACTGAATAACCTTAAAAATAAGAGGACGTGGGCCACCGAGACGGACTGGAGGATTTTGATTGGGTGGATATTTGTGCTTATGACTCGCTGGATGTTTTGCTGCTTGATGCTTACGCTCACTGCAATTGATGTGAAGTGCTGTGTAGCGCGCAGAGCTGAGTGCTCTTACATAACGCATGTAAAAATAAACGTCCCTGACAGTCCACAGATGGCCCATCGTCCCCCCACAGAGGCCAAGCTCCGGCCCTGGCGTTGTCCTCCGCCCGAGACTCGATCACACACACACACACACACACACACACACACACACACACACACACACACACACACACACATACTCTGAGCAGCAGGGCAGCAAAGCAGCTCCAACTCCAACAGGTGGCCTACAGTCACTATCTGATAAAACCGTAGATACACTACAGCTGCTTTCTGACAGACCGAAAAAAATAAAAAAAGCCTCCGCCTTTTCTTCACAGACGTCCGCTAGAACATCATGCATCATGCTACAGCTAAATAAACCATTAAAACCACCAATGAATCAACTCCCAAGTGATTCTGAATCAGAACAAGTGGGAAGGGCTTACTCTCATCCGCCTGTCAATCAAAGCGAGACTAGTCTGTGAGCGGAAATCACAGAAGGTATTCCTGGCTCCGCCCCCATCCTGTCATAGACTGATTACCCTACTGTGTCCACCTGTTCTGTGGTTGCTACTAGCAATGTGGTGCGATACCTCAGAGCTCGTGACAGGGGTCTGGCTAATCCCAGTGCTGACCGAACTCCAGGAGCGAGCCGTGAGGACGCAGGCGAACAGCGGGTACAGGTCTCCGGCCCCCAGACGCCTGCTGTAGCGCTCAATACCCTTCATGTCTCCCTTTATGAGACTCTGCCACAGTCTGCAGTAATCCAGGCGAAACTCCGGCTTCAGCAACTTGAACAGAAAAAAAAAAATCACGGTCCAAAAAAATTCCTTATACGTGACGTTTAGGGAATAAATACTGGGAATACCGGACTCATGTTAAATCCCTAAAACTGTAGTCATCTCAGATTCATAATATTTTGCGACACTATTTTAAAGCTTTAAAGATGTTAAAGGAGCCATTTGTAGTTTTAACACCATCTGCTGCCTCATCTGGAGCAGCTTCATCTGGAATGAATTTCAGGGCCAGAAATTAGTACACAGCAGCTCGAATATTCCTGTGAGATCCATGACATGATACGATTGTTTATTATAATTATATCATATGATTAGAGGGTAACGAGTTGGAGAGAGAGAGAGAGAGAGAGAGAGAGAGAGAAAGAAAGAAAGAAAGAAAGAAAGAAAGAAAGAAAGAAAAACACAGAGGGAGGGAGAGGAAAAGAAACACAGAGAGAGAGAAAAGGAAACAGAGAGAAGGGGAGAGGGAGAGAGAAACAGTGTGAAACAGAATAGTGAGAGAATGAGACACACACAGAGTGAAGAGAGAGACTACAGGGGGACAGAAAGTGACACAGAAACAACAGAGAGTGTCAGAAAGAGAGATGAAGAAAAAGAAACAAAAAGAGAGAAGGATAATGAGAGAGAGAAAAGGAGAGAGAGAGGGAGATAGACAGAGGGAGAGAATAAAGAGATGAAGAAAATGAAACAAAAAGAGGATAATGAGAGATAATGATAATGAGAGAGAAAAAAAGAGAGGTAGATAAAGATATATAGAGAGAGATAGCAAGACACAAACAGAGAGAGAGAGAGAGAGAGAGATAGAGAGGGAGACAGAGTGTCAGAGAGAGAGAGAATAGCAGGATTAGGAGAGAGAGATAGAGACACACACACAGAGAGAGAGAGAAAGAAAGAGAGAGAGACAGAGAGAGAGAGAGAGAGAGAGAGATAGAGAGGGAGACAGTGTCAGAGAGAGAGAGAGAGAGAGATGTCATTAACATGCAGCTTGAGGATAGCACCACTTTACCACTTCAGCACTTTAATTAATATGGCTACAACATACAGTAAGCTGGCTGTGAACAAAAATAACACTCCAGCCAGGAATTAACATTCGGGGGCCAAGCAGCGCTAAACTCTGAAGTCATTACTCGCAAATTGGTTCCATTATGAGGCGAACGAGTGGAGCAGCTCTCCAACACTCTCTCCTTTTATACACGAGCATCAGTAGTGCATATTTATCACCAAATTATCTTCACAAATGCATTTACGGCTCCCACACACATGCTGCACGGGGATGCGAAATGGACAGGGTTCTGCTCTCGCTGTGTGTGTGTGTGTGTGTGTGTAGAAGTGCTGTCCTAAAACACATGGCAGAGCTGCAGGTCGTGTCTAATGAAATGCTTTTACGCGGCTGCAGCACCGGCGGCTCTGAGAGGCGAGAGGCAGCCAGTGAATAATGGGCTGTAATATGGGATGGATTTGCTTTGTTGTGAGCACCGAGGCTTGGACGATGTCTCACCTGATACAAGCCGTGATCGAGTAAAACAATTTCCGTCTTATTGCTTTTCGGGCACTTTCGCACCAGCACGTTGCCGGGGTGAGGGTCGCAGTGCACAAATCCGTTCACGAATATCATCTCGCTGTACATTCTGCCCAAGTTCCTGGAAATCTGCAGGTGGAAAAGACAAGAGGTTAAAATGTGTTCAAATTAATAATCCAGATGGATAATAGAGGTAATTATATTAATGAACGCCGGTTGGGGCGTGTCCAAATGCAGGGAGGATTTAAGGGCGAAATTAAAAAACAGCTGTATAACGATGCAGTAAGTAACTTTTTACACATAACTGAATTCAGTAACTGTCCCTGAATATGGCTAACTGACATACCTTTTAGGCTATTCGAGTAGCTATTCCTGCGTAACTGTAAATATTTACGTAAATTAAAACATAAGTCTGGTACAAAGAATTTGCACATTTTTTATTATTTATATAACGTACCATTTCATAAAATTTCAGTTCTGGACATAAACAACTTCCACAGTGTAAATGTAAATATTTATGGAACTGATTTATACAAAGAATCTTTCCCTGTGCGAATATTTACAAAATTTACAATCTTAAGTTGACGGATCTGAAGATTAGTAACTTTCCAAGCGTACATATCTAACGTAACCTTTAGTCTTAAATATAAACAACTTTTCACAAATAAATGTAAACATGTAAAAATGTAAACATTACATCCAGGGCTGTGAAAACAATAACCTTCTATACATAAACATAAATATTAACGTAACTTTCCGAATAAGTTTTCAGGTCTCGATACAAATAATGTTCCCTGAGTAAAGATAAACTTTGACGTATTTTGTAAACTTATTTCTTCAGCTCTGAATACGAGTAACCTTTCCCTTCATAAACGTAAATATTTACGTAAACTATGTATCCAAGTACGAAAAATTTTCCCGTGTGAATATTTACATAACTTACGTAACTTTCAAAACTTTCTGAACTTCTGAAGTTGCCAGATCTTTCTAAGCGTAAACACTATTTAACCATTAGGCTTAATATAAATAGCTTTATATATAAAGTAAATGTAAAAATATAAACATTACATCCAGGGCTGTGAATACAATAACGGTCTACATGTAAATATTTACGTAACTTTCCGAATAAGTTTTCGGGTATCAATACAAATAACATTACCTCGGTAAACATAAACTTTGCTGAATCTTGTAGAGTAATATCTTTGACTATTTAAATATCTGAATATATAAATATTTACGTAAACATTGTACCTGAATATGTAGAATTTTCTCCTGTATGAATATTTACATAACTTTTGCAACTTTCGTAACTTTTGAAGTTGCCAGATCTTTCCAATGGTAAACACTGATGTAACCATTAGGCATAATCTAACGCTTCTTAATATAAATGGCTTCATATATAACGTAAATGCAAACATGTAAAAATTAAACATTACGTCCAGGGCTGTGAATACAATAACTGTCTATGCGTAAATATTTACGTAACTTTCCGAATAAGTTTTCAGGTCTCAATACAAATAATTGGTGACGTGACCCGGATGGAAGTGATGTTTAGGGGGGTGAGTGTAAAAATCTGGAGCTAAAACTATTATCAGTGTATAAATGTAAATATTCTAACGTCATTTAATTCCTTTATACTGTATGATAGTAACCGCTGTCTGATTTTACTGAACTACTGAAAAAGTCAGACAAACAGATGAGGATTTAACCGTCATAATCAGTATTGTTTGAGATCAGAAATGTGTAGAACGTCCTTGGTGTGTTTTAAAAGCCTGCTCTGAACGTGATCCCGCAGGAAACAAGACCCTGAAACAACAGCGTGAGGGTACGAGAGAGTGAGCGTTTATTACCCAACGACCCCCGGTATGATTATTCCACCCACGCCGCGCTCCGGCTCTGAAGATAAGCTGCGATAAGCGTCTCCTTTAGAGTGTGTAATAACGGGGAGTGTAGAGCACCGTATGGAAATGTCACGACGGAGGAGGCTGAGCGAAAGAGACCGTCCTTTCATCCGTCACTCAATCCATCCGGTGTCATGTTCCAATTTTCCTGCTTTGTTCCGAAAGTCGGAATGAATTCAAATAAACAACAAGAAAAAAATTTTTCTGTTCGTTTGCTGATGCTGACTCACGGGACTTCCATTGTGTGTGGAGAAGTCCAGTGTGACAAGCAACAAGCTTAACACACACACACACAACACACACACACAACACATACACACACACACAAGGTTCAGAGCCGCATCATTGTCAAGTCCATGCTAAAGCAGAGAATATGATTCACAGTTAATTATCGCGCAGTGACGCACACTCACATTGTTGCACAGAGGAACTCAGAGGACTTGTTATGTCATTTCGAAAAATGTAAAATAACCGTGACTCACTCGAAACCTCGCTGATTTCAGCTTTTACAGACACGAAAACAGAAATTACACAGGAACTAGTGGAGAAGGAGCTGTATTTCCTGCAGGTTTACTGTTTCTGAAGTTCTGTTCACACAACAGGACAATCTTTAGTATTAAGTGTCAACAAGTGACAAAATCCAATTTGTTCCTTCATTTGGAATGAGTTTTAGAGGTTTGCGTTTGAATATAGTGAGTTAATAAATGTTAGGAAGTGTTACTTTGCTACCAGCTTGAAGGTTTTATTGTAAATAATCACAAATTCTTTAAAAAAAAAATACACAAAACATAGAGAACTTCCTGGATTTAGGAAAGACAGCTCGTCATTAACATAAATTAGCATCAATTAAATGACAGCATTTTACTTTTTAAAGGCTACAAATTAAAAAAAATTTCAAACTGACGGATGTAACATCCTAATTTCTTGCTAACTAGAGATAGCATTAGCAAGGACGGTTATGACATCATTTTCAGGCGCTGTCTGTTGCTTGAAAGCCAAGTTAAAATGCAACATTTTATGTTTCAGGAGCACCTTCACTTCCTTTTTTTCCCCTTTTTAACCACCTCTGGATCTCAGAATCTTTCTTTGTTAGCATTTCTAGCTTAAAGACTAGATAATTCTGTTGCTTAAAAGCCATGTTACGAGTTTATACGATAAAATTTACCTCAGGATTATTTACGAAGATTATCCTGAGAGCCTGTGCTGTTATTTCTTTCTTTCTATTGTTCGTTTTATTTTTTCCTTTTTATTTTATTTACTTATTTATTTATATTTCTTTAGGTTCAAGCTCTGGTGTTAGCGTGAAAAACATCGCTAGCTAAAAGGTAGGCCGTTCACGGCTGTTTCAGAATCGAGCTATGACACTAGACACGCAAAATTCAACTAAAAAACGTCACTAATTCTGTGTCCGGTTTGTAGTAAATGACCCCAAGCAGTGAAAAAGTGTTTCTGCTTCTATTTGTGTTTATTGGCAAGTTTTTTGAGGCATAGTGTGGGTTTGTGGTGACAGACTGAAATGGGGGCGGAGTGTAGGACGATCGGGGGGCGTGTCTAGGAAATGACTGACACGAAACCCATCTAAACACAAGCCAGAACTCTGGAACGTTCCACAGTCTTCCACACAGCCACTAGTACTAAGGCTTTGGCGTGATCCACTATATATATTGTTTGCAAGTTTTAGATATTTTCAGGGTTTTTTGTAGGTGTAATTTTTTAGGATTACTGCAATTTTAATGATTAGCCTCTCGGTGCTACAGTTACGTCACATGACCACTTCAGCGCTGCTCACTGCGGTCACGTCCAGATCACTGCTGCGTAACGGACGTGTGCAGCCTTAGTCAGAATTACTCAGCTGTCCTCGATTCCCCGTAGTAACCTCAGCGAGGAGAGCAGAGTGATGCATGCTGGGAGGGCGGAGGAGCCTGAAGGCCTGATTGAGCATGCGGAGGCTGCGAGAGGAGTTTTAGTATGCAAATAAACACTCTGGAATGCAGCTTTAAAGGACCTCATCAACAACGTCCTTGGAGGGGAAAAAAAGAGCAGTCAAGATGTCTGGATGGAAGAGACGCTGCCTCACGGGGACGCAAACTGCAGATTAATAGGAAGTGGGGGAAAAAAATTATTAAAAAAATCAGACAAGACGAACGGCTGCAACTATATACATCTTTCTTTGTTTGCTTGTGTTTGCTTGATTGTGTGAACCCGATACCACCACCACCGTGCTTCAGACTTGTAATAAAACTCAAAGCTAAACAGTTTCAACCCAACGACAGGGACAAAAAAAAATAGTAGAAAGCAAAAAACAGGATAAATAACAAGATAGATAGATAGATAGATAGATAGATAGATAGATAGATAGATAGATAGATAGATAGATAGATAGATAGATAGATAGATATTATTGGTACTAAATAATATAAATAATCCAGTACTTTTTGTTTTTTTTACTTTATTTTGTAAAATTGCATTATTATAATATAGTTTTTTTAATTAACACTTTTACATTTTTAAAAGTCCTTAAAATCAAGAAAGAAATGCTATTTAAAAACAATTTGATTAAATCTCTTTTTGTTTTGTTTTTAATTTCTATGAATTTGAGTTTTGGCTTCGATCCCAAATTTCGTTTAATGTTATCATTCTTCAATTACAATTCTTCACTGTTAAATTTCAGTCTAAAGCATTAACACAAACTTGTCATTTTTGAAACAAGAATACATTTAAAACTTTTTTTTTTTTAAATCTTGGACTTTCTCAAGCTGAAGCGACCTTGAGAAGTTGCGGGTCCAAATAACACTAATTACTGCATGAGAGAGATTATATTAAAATTATCTGCACACATAAACAAATACTTTAAAATATACTTAAATAATTCACTTTAGGCCACACCCACTTCAGGTTTGGATCAGAATACAGTTTTTATAATTATTGTATGCACATCATTATTATTTAAAAATGCCCTGCATGCGTTCCTGAGTGGAAGGAGATATTTTTTAGGTAAAACAAAGTGATAAAAACTACATTGGAAAAAAAGGAGAGGAGAGGAGAGGAGATAGAGAAGGGGGGGTCAGAGGAGAGGAGATAGAGAAGGGGGGGTCAGAGGAGTGAAGAGAGAGAGGGAAAGAGGGTGGAGAGAAAGAAAGAGAGAGAGCAAGAGAGGGAGGGAGAGGGAGGGGGAGAGAGAAAGAGAAAGAGAGAGAGAGAGAGAGAGAGAGAGGAAGAGAGAGAGGAAGGGAAGATGTGAGGAGAGAGAGAGAGAGAGAGAGTGGGAGAGAGGAAGAGAGAGAGGGAAAGAGGGTGGAGAGAGAGAGAGAGAGAGAGAAAGAGAGAGAGAGATAGGAGTTAGTGGGAGAGAGGAAGAGAGAGAGGGAGGGAAGATGTGAGAAGAGAGAGACAGAGAGAGAGAGAGAGAGAGAGAAAAGCAGCTGCAACAACAAATATTTGCCATTGATTAGACGGCGCATCAATGAAGTGCGAAATTAGCTTGTAGTATTGTGACAAAGGTCTTCTCTATTCCCCACTCCACTCATCCTTCCTACTTTCCTTCTTACCCTCCCTCCTTCCCTCTCTCTCTCCTTCCCTCTGTAGTGACTTTCCGGGATCCTTCGCTCGTCTGTTCCCTGCTCGGTGTCTGGAGCAGCAGTGGTGTGGAGTGAGTCAGCGTGTGCATGCAGAGAATAAATCATGTTTTCTGTCCCATTTCGCCAGGCTGGTGAGTCCGTTTCCCCGACGGATGATCTGTACACTCTGACAAGTCCGCTGGCGCTGCATACCAAAGCAGCGACACACACACACACACACTCCAAATTAGAGTGTGTGTACAGTGAGAGCCTAACACACACTCACACACACACTCACACACACACACACAAACAGGGACACAGCTAGAGGCTGAGTGTCGCTTTGATGGCTGCGTTCACACACATGTACCTGCATCCACATACATGTATCTTATACACACACACACACACACTTCACTGCACTGAAGCATA
Organism: Hemibagrus wyckioides; assembly: GCF_019097595.1. Lineage (NCBI taxonomy): Eukaryota > Metazoa > Chordata > Actinopteri > Siluriformes > Bagridae > Hemibagrus > Hemibagrus wyckioides. Next base: position 4,960,797 of record NC_080718.1, on the reverse strand, counting down.
GAGAGAGTAGGAGAGAGAGAGAAAGAGTGTGTGTGTGTGTGTGTGTGTGTTGTGGGGGGGTGGGGGTTGGGGGGCGTAGCGATGGGAACAGTCACAGGACACTTCCTTTCAACAGCGAGCTAAAAATAGCCAGCGCAGAAAAGTGGAGGAGAAGAAGAAGAGGAGCAGAATGTAAGCTGTTGTTTCTGTACAACCTGACATTACTGCACAGGAGAGAGAGAGAGAGAGAGAGAGAGAGAGGAGAGGAGAGGAGAGAAAAAGGGAGGGGTGAGAGGAGAAGAAAGGAAAGGAAAAGAAAGGAAAAGAAAGGAAAGGAAAGGAAAGGAAAGGAAAGGGGAAAGGAGAGAGAGAGAGAGAGAGAGAGAGAGAGAGAGAGAGAGAGAGAGAATGAGAGAACGAGAGAGAGAGGAGAAGAGAGAGGGGAGGGGTGAGAAAGAAAGGAAAGGAAAGGAAAGGAAAGGAAAGGAAAGGAAAGGAAAGGAAATGAAATAGAGTGGAGTGGAGAGGAGAGGAGGGAGAGAAACATACAGAATGTATAGAAGAGAAGAGAAGAGAAGAGAAGAGAAGAGAAGAGAAGAGAAGAGAAGAGAAGAGAAGAGAAGAGAAGAGAAGAGAAGAGAAGAGAAGAGTGTGCTTGGTATGTGTATAATTCAGCAGCAGTCTGACACACCATTATTGTAGAAAGTGTGTCACAGAGAGAGAGAGAGAGAGAGAGAGAGAGAGAGAGAGAGGGCGAGAGAGAGAGAGAGAGAGAGAGAGAGAGAGAGGGAGAAAGAGAGAGAGACTCTGTTGGAAACAGCCACCTCATGCTCCAGCACATCATTTCTCTCTGAGCTCTACCTGAACACAGCTGGCCCCGCTCCATTGCGCCAGATTGAATTTTTTGCGAAGGGAACGATGCAATTACACCTGCTGTGGCCCGCTACACGGGATAAAAGCGCTCTTTCTCCAGCCGCCTCTCCTCCGTCACCTCGGCGGAGTACGGGGCTGTTGTGTCGAGGACGATTGTCAGTTTACAAAAGAGGATTATAAAAATTGGCTCTCTCACTTTCGCTCGGCCGGCTGGAGTTCGCCGAAAGACGCTGCCATCTCGGCAAAAAGCAGTGCAGGAAGTGCAGGAAGTTCAGGTCAGGCATGAACACGTGCACCTGAGCTCCACTTTACTCTCACAGCGAGGGTTCAAATGGAGGAATCGGGGCTTTAGTTATGACCTCTGGAGAGGGAGCTTAAAAAAATAAATCATATCAAGGCCAAACAGCAGATTTCAGCATACAATGGAGATTCCACCAAAACAACGGAACTGAAAAAAAACCCCAAAGTGGTTTAATTCCTATATATATTTGTTTCCCGTGTCGGAAAAATGAATCATTAAAGACACGTTTTTTTATCTGTTTATTGTTACATTTAATCTTGCTGAACATCTTTGGAAGAAATTCAGTCTTTCACAAAAAGTGACAAAATTAAAAAGGTCATACTTTAATATCTTTAATGTCTGTGTTGTTTATTTACAAATTAAATAAAAAGTAAAAAAATATATATTTTATTTTTTATATATATATATATATATATATATATATATATATATATATATATATATAAACTAAAAAATATATTTTTTTACTTTTTATTTATTATTTTTTTATACTTTATATATATATATATATATATATATATATATATATATATATATATGTAAATGTAAAAATTTTTTTATATTATATATATTATGTATATTTGTATATTTTTATGAATATTATTAAAAATTGCTCAAATAATAAATAATTATAATTTTTTTAATTATATTTTTTTAATATTCAAGTAAACTAAGATATTAATAATAAATTCAATGAGACGTTTGGTGTGTGGTGTTTGGTATGTGAGGTTTGATCTCTGAGGTTTGGTGTGCAAGGTTTGGTGTGTGAGGTTTTGGTGTGTGATGTTTGGTGTGTGAGGTTTGGAGTGCGAGGTTTGGTGTGTGAGGTATGGAGTGTGAGGTTTGGTGTGTGAGGTTTGGAGTGTGAGGTTTGGTGTGTGAGGTTTGGTCTCTGAGGGTTGGTGTGTGAGGTTTGGAGTGTGAGGTTTGTTGTGTGAGGTTTTTGTGTGTGAGGTTTGGTGTGTGAGGTTTTGGTGTGTGAGGCTTGGTGTGTGAGGTTTGATCTCTGTGGGTTGGTGTGTGAGGTTTGGAGTGTGAGGTTTGGTGTGTGAAGTTTGGTGTGAGGTTTGGTCTCTGAGGATTGGTGTGTGAGGTTTGGTCTCTGAAGGTTGGTGTGTGAGGTTTGGTGTGTGAGGTTTGGTCTCTGAGGGTTGGTGTGTGAGGTTTGGTCTCTGAAGGTTGGTGTGTGAGGTTTTGGTGTGTGAGGTTTGGTGTGTGAGGTTTTGGTGTGTGAGGTTTGGTGTGTGAGGTTTGGTGTGTGAGGTTTGGAGTGAGGTTTGGTGTGTGAGGTATGGAGTGTGAGGTTTGGTGTGCGAGGTTTGGTCTCTGAGGTTTGGAGTCTGAGGTTTGGTGTGTGAGGTTTAGTGTGTGAGGTTTGGTGTGTGAGGTATGGAGTGTGAGGTTTGGTGTGCAAGGTTTGGTCTCTGAGGTTTGGAGTCTGAGGTTTGGTGTGTGAGGTTTAGTGTGTGAGGTTTGATCTCTGAGGGTTGGTGTGTGAGGTTTGGTATATGAGGTTTGGTGTGTGAGGTTTGGTATATGAGGTTGGTGTGTGAGGTTTGGTCTCTGAGGTTTGGTGTGTGAGGTTTGGTATATGAGGGTTGGTGTGTGAAGTTTGATCTCTGAGGGTTGGTGTGTGAGGTTTGGAGTGTGAGGTTTGGTGTGTGAAGTTTGGTGTGAGGTTTGGTCTCTGAGGATTGGTGTGTGAGGTTTGATCTCTGAGGGTTGGTGTGTGAGGTTTGGTGTGTGAGGTTTGGTCTCTGAGGGTTGGTGTGTGAGGTTTGTTCTCTGAAGGTTGGTGTGTGAGGTTTTGGTGTGTGAGGTTTGGTGTGTGAGGTTTTGGTGTGTGAGGTTTGGTGTGTGAGGTTTTGGTGTGTGAGGATTGGTGTGCAAGGTTTTTGTGTGTGAGTTTTGGTGTGCGAGGTTTTCATGTGTGAGGTTTGTTATGTGAGGTTTGGAGTGTGAGGTTTGGTGTGTGAGGTTTGGTATATGAGGTTTGGTGTGTGAGGTTTGATCTCTGAGGGTTGGTGTGTGAGGTTTGGAGTGTGAAGTTTGGTGTGTGAGGTTTGATCTCTGAGGGTTGGTGTGTGAGATTTGGTATATGAGGTTTGGAGTGTGAGGTTTGGTCTCTGAGGGTTGGTGTGTGAGGTTTGGTATATGAGGTTTGGAGTGTGAGGTTTGGTCTCTGAGGGTTGGTGTGTGAGATTTGGTATATGAGGTTTGGTGTGTGAGGTTTGGTCTCTGAGGTTTGGTGTGTGAGGTTTGGTATATGAGGTTGGAGTGTGAGGTTTGGTGTGTGAGGTTTGATCTCTGAGGTTTTGTGTGCGAAGTTTGGTGTGTGAGGTTTTGGTGTGTGAGGTTTTGGTGTGTGAGGTTTGGTGTGTGAGGTTTGGTGTGTGAGGTTTGGAGTGTGAGGTTTGGTGTGTGAGGTATGGAGTGTGAGGTTTGGTGTGTGAGGTTTTGGTGTGTGAGGTTTGGTGTGTGAGGTTTGGTGTGTGAGGTTTGGAGTGTGAGGTTTGGTGTGTGAGGTATGGAGTGTGAGGTTTGGTGTGTGAGGTTTGGTCTCTGAGGTTTGGAGTCTGAGGTTTGGTGTGTGAGGTTTAGTGTGTGAGGTTTGATCTCTGAGGGTTGGTGTGTGAGGTTTGGTATATGAGGTTTGGTGTGTGAGGTTTGGTATATGAGGTTGGTGTGTGAGGTTTGGTCTCTGAGGTTTGGTGTGTGAGGTTTGGTATATGAGGATTGGTGTGTGAGGTTTGGTATATGAGGTTTGGTGTGTGAGGTTTGATCTCTGAGGGTTGGTGTGTGAGGTTTGGAGTGTAAGGTTTGGTGTGTGAAGTTTGGTGTGTGAGGTTTTGGTGTGCGAAGTTTGGTGTGTGAGATTTGGTATATGAGGTTTGGTGTGTGAGGTTTGGTCTCTGAGGTTTGGAGTGTGAGGTTTGGTGTGTGAGGTTTTGGTTTGTGAGGTTTGGTCTCTGAGGTTTGGTGTGTGAGGTTTGGTATATGAGGTTGGAGTGTGAGGTTTGATCTCTGAGGTTTTGTGTGCGAAGTTTGGTGTGTGAGGTTTTGGTGTGTGAGGTTTTGGTGTGTGAGGTTTGGTGTGTGAGGTTTGGTGTGTGAGGTTTGGAGTGTGAGGTTTGGTGTGTGAGGTATGGAGTGTGAGGTTTGGTGTGTGAGGTTTTGGTGTGTGAGGTTTGGTGTGTGAGGTTTTGGTGTGTGAGGTTTGGAGTGTGGGGTTTGGTGTGTGAGGTATGGAGTGTGAGGTTTGGTGTGTGAGGTTTGGTCTCTGAGGTTTGGAGTCTGAGGTTTGGTGTGTGAGGTTTAGTGTGTGAGGTTTGATCTCTGAGGGTTGGTGTGTGAGGTTTGGTATATGAGGTTTGGTGTGTGAGGTTTGGTCTCTGAGGGTTGGTGTGTGAGGTTTGGTCTCTGAGGGTTGGTGTGTGAGGTTTGGTATATGAGGATTGGTGTGTGAGGTTTGGTATATGAGGTTTGGTGTGTGAGGTTTGATCTCTGAGGGTTGGTGTGTGAGGTTTGGAGTGTAAGGTTTGGTGTGTGAAGTTTGGTGTGTGAGGTTTTGGTGTGCAAAGTTTGGTGTGTGAGATTTGGTATATGAGGTTTGGTGTGTGAGGTTTGGTCTCTGAGGTTTGGAGTGTGAGGTTTGGTGTGTGAGGTTTTGGTTTGTGAGGTTTGGTGTGTGAGGTTTTGGTGTGTGAGGTGTGGTGTGCAAGGTTTTGGTGTGTGAGGTTTGGTATATGAGGTTTGGTGTGTGAGGTTTGATCTCTGAGGGTTGGTGTGTGAGGTTTGGAGTGTGTGGTTTGGTGTGTGAGGTTTGGTATATGAGGTTTGGTGTGTGAGGTTTGGTGTGTAAGCTTTGGTCTCTGAGGGTTTGTGTGTGAGGTTTGGTCTCTGAGGGTTGGTGTGTGAGATTTGGTCTCTGAGGGTTGGTGTATGAGGTTTGTGTGTGAGGTTTGGTCTCTGAGGGTTGGTGTGTGAGGTTTTGGTGTGTGAGGTTTGGTGTGTGAGGTTTGGTCTCTGAGGGTTGGTGTGTGAGGTTTGTGTGTGAGGTTTGGTCTCTGAGGGTTGGTGTGTGAGGTTTGTGTGTGAGGTTTGGTGGGTGAGGTTTGGTCTCTGAGGGTTGGTGTGTGAGGTTTGGTATATGAGGTCTGGTGTGTGAGGTTTGGTCTCTGAGGTTTAGTTTGTGAGGTTTAGTCTCTGAGGTTTGGTCTCTGAGGGTTGGTGTGTGAGGTTTTGGTGTGTGAGGTTTGGTATGTGAGGTTTTGGTGTGTGAGGTTTGGTCTCTGAGGGTTGGTGTGTGAGGTTTGGTGTGTGAGGTTTGGTATGTGAGATTTGATGTGTAAGGTTTGGTCTCTGAGGTTTGATGTGTGAGGGTTGGTGTGTGAGGTTTGGTGTGTGAGGGTTGGTGTGTGAGGTTTGGTATATGAGGTTTGGTGTGTGAGGTTTGGTCTCTGAGGGTTGGTGTGTGAGGTTTGGTCTCTGAGGGTTGGTGTGTGAGGTTTGGTATCTGAGGTTTGGTGTGTGAGGTTTGGTCTCTGACGGTTGGTGTGTGAGGTTTTGGTGTGTGAGGGTTGGTGTGTGAGGTTTGGTCTGTGAGGTTTGGTGTGTGAGGTTTGGTGTGTGAGGTTTGGTGTATGAGGTTTTGGTGTGTGAGGTTTGGTGTGTGAGGTTTGGTATATGAGGTTGGTGTGTGAGGTTTGGTCTCTGAGGGTTGGTGTGTGAGGTTTGGTATATGAGGTTTGGTGTGTGAGGTTTGGTATATGAGGTTTGGTGTGTGAGGTTTGGTCTCTGAGGGTTGGTGTGCGAGGTTTTGGTGTGTGAGGTTTGGTATGTGAGATTTGGTGTGTGAGGTTTTGGTGCGTGAGGTTTGGTGCGTGAGGTTTGGTCTCTGAGGGTTGGTGTGCGAGGTTTGGTATATGAGGTTGGTGTGTGAGGTTTGGTGTGCGAGGTTTGGTGTGTGAGGTTTGGTATGTGAGATTTGGTCTCTGAGGGTTGGTGTGCGAGGTTTGGTGTGTGAGGTTTTGGTGTGTGAGATTTTGGTGTGTGAGGTTTGGTCTCTGAGGGTTTGTGTATGAGGTTTGGTCTCTGAGGGTTGGTGTGTGAAGGTTGGTGTGTAAGGTTTGGAGTATGAGGTTTGGTCTCAGGGTTGGTGTGTGAGGTTTGGTCTCTGAGGGTTGGTGTGTAAGATTTGGTGTGTGAGGTTTGGTGTGTGAGGTTTTGGTGTGTGAGATTTTGGTGTGTGAGGTTTGGTCTCTGAGGGTTTGTGTATGAGGTTTGGTCTCTGAGGGTTGGTGTGTGAAGGTTGGTGTGTAAGGTTTGGAGTATGAGGTTTGGTCTCAGGGTTGGTGTGTGAGGTTTGGTCTCTGAGGGTTGGTGTGTAAGATTTGGTGTGTGAGGTTTGGTGTGTGAGGTTTGGTCTCTGAGAGTTGGTGTATGAGGTTTGGTACGTGAGGTTTGGTCTCTCAGGGTTGGTGTGTGAGGTTTGGTGTGTGAGGTTTGGTCTCTGAGGGTTTGTGTGTGAGGTTTGGTGTGTGAGGTTTGGTGTGTGAGGTTTGGTCTCTGAGGGTTGGTGTGTGAGGTTTGGTGTGTAAGCTTTGGTCTCTGAGGGTTTGTGTGTGAGGTTTGGTCTCTGAGGGTTGGTGTGTGAGGTTTGGTGTGTAAGCTTTGGTCTCTGAGGGTTTGTGTGTGAGGTTTGGTCTCTGAGGGTTGGTGTATGAGGTTTGGTCTCTGAGGGTTGGTGTATGAGGTTTGGTCTCTGAGGGTTGGTGTATGAGGTTTGGTCTCTGAGGGTTGGTGTGTGAGGTTTGGTATATGAGGTCTGGTGTGTGAGGTTTGGTCTCTGAGGTTTAGTGTGTGAGGTTTAGTCTCTGAGGTTTGGTCTCTGAGGGTTGGTGTGTGAGGTTTTGGTGTGTGAGGTTTGGTATGTGAGGTTTTGGTGTGTGAGGTTTGGTCTCTGAAGGTTGGTGTGTGAGGTTTTGGTGTGTGAGGTTTGGTGTGTGAGGTTTTGGTGTGTGAGGTTTGGTGTGTGAGGTTTTGGTGTGTGAGGTTTGGTGTGTGAGGTTTTCGTGTGTGAGTTTTGGTGTGCGAGGTTTTCATGTGTGAGGTTTGTTGTGTGAGGTTTGTGTGTGAGGTTTGTGTGTGAGGTTTGGTCTCTGAGGGTTGGTGTGTGAGGTTTGTGTGTGAGGTTTGGTCTCTGAGGGTTGGTGTGTGAGGTTTGTGTGTGAGGTTTGGTCTCTGAGGGTTGGTGTGTGAGGTTTGTGTGTGAGGGTTGGTGTGTGAGGCGGCAGTTAGATGTCACTCAAATGATGTTTTATTGAGGTATAATTATGAAGCACCTGTCTCTTTTTCCTAAATCCCCACAAAAAAATCTACCTCTCACAGCTCTCTTTGTCTCTTATAGTCTCTCTCTATCTCTTGCAGTATCTCCCTGTCTCTTGCATCCTCTCTCTTTCTCTCTCAGTTTATTTCAGTCTCTGTCTGTCTCTTGTAGTCTCTCTCTGTCTCTTGCAGTGTCTCTCTGTCTCTTGTAGTATCTCTCTGTCTCATTCAGTCTCTCTCAGTCTCTTTCAGTCTCCCACTCTCTCTCTCAGCCTCTCTCTGTTTCTCTCAGTCTCCCACTGTCTCTCTCACTGTTTCTCTCTCTGTCTCTCTCAGCCTCTCTCTGTTTCTCTCAGTCTCCCACTGTCTCTCTCACTGTTTCTCTCTCTGTCTCTTTCTGTTTCTCTCAGCCTCTCTCTGTTTCTCTCAGTCTCCCTCACTGTTTCTCTCTCTGTCTCTTTCTGTTTCTCTCAGCCTCTCTGTTTCTCTCAGTCTCCCACTGTCTCTCTCACTGTTTCTCTCTCTGTCTCTCTCAGCCTCTCTCTGTTTCTCTCAGTCTCCCACTGTCTCTCTCACCGTTTCTCTCTCTGTCTCTTTCTGTTTCTCTCAGCCTCTCTCTGTTTCTCTCAGTCTCCCACTGTCTCTCTCTGTTTCTCTCAGTCTCCCACTGTCTCTCTCTGTTTCTCTCAGTCTCCCACTGTCTCTCTCACTGTTTCTCTCTCTGTCTCTCTCAGCCTCTCTCTGTTTCTCTCAGTCTCCCACTGTCTCTCTCACCGTTTCTCTCTCTGTCTCTTTCTGTTTCTCTCAGCCTCTCTCTGTTTCTCTCAGTCTCCCACTGTCTCTCTCAGTTTCTCTCAGTCTCCCACTGTCTCTCTCTGTTTCTCTCAGTCTCTCAGGTTTGGTATATGAGGGTTGGTGTGTGAGGTTTGGTCTCTGAGGGTTGGTGTGCGAGGTTTGGTATATGAGGTTGGTGTGTGAGGTTTGGTCTCTGAGGGTTGGTGTGCGAGGTTTGGTATATGAGGTTTGGTGTGTGAGGTTTGGTCTCTGAGGGTTGGTGTGCGAGGTTTTGGTGTGTGAGGTTTGGTATGTGAGATTTGGTGTGTGAGGTTTTGGTGTGTGAGGTTTGGTCTCTGAGGGTTGGTGTGCGAGGTTTTGGTGTGTGAGGTTTGGTATGTGAGATTTGGTGTGTGAGGTTTTGGTGTGTGAGGTTTGGTGCGTGAGGTTTGGTCTCTGAGGGTTGGTGTGCGAGGTTTGGTATATGAGGTTGGTGTGTGAGGTTTTCTCTCTCTGTCTCTTTCTGTTTCTCTCAGCCTCTCTCTGTTTCTCTCAGTCTCCCACTGTCTTTCTCTGTTTCTCTCAGTCTCCCACTGTCTCTCTCTGTTTCTCTCAGTCTCCCACTGTCTCTCTCTGTTTCTCTCAGTCTCCCACTGTCTCTCTCTGTTTCTCTCAGTCTCCCACTGTCTCTCTCTGTTTCTCTCAGTCTCCCACTGTCTCTCTCACTGTTTCTCTCAGTCTCCCACTGTCTCTCTCTGTTTCTCTCAGTCTCCCACTGTCTCTCTCACTGTTTCTCTCAGTCTCCCACTGTCTCTCTCACTGTTTCTCTCAGTCTCTCACTGTTTCTGTGCAAAACGAAACACTTGTGTGTGATTATTTACACACACTATAAAGTCACTGTCGTGGGCTTTAACTGCATCTCCCCCCCAAAAAAGTAGATTTATTCGAGTCTTCCTGTCGTAATCTGGCCAGTTTGCAGCTGATCGATACAGGCATGGCGGAGAGAAAGGCTTTTACCGGAGCGTGACACTAAATCTAATCAGATGCAGCTCTGAGGTTGGCACGTGAGCAGCTGAAGTGGCAGATCTGAGCGGGAGATACGGGCGCGTGGGTCACGAAGACACTCTGTCTCCGCCCAACACACTTAGACAACACATGTCTCTTCATCACATTTCTGCCCTGTCTCAGAGAAATCAGGCCTGCGGTCGGGACGACACAGCTGGATTTACAACAAGCCTTCTCACCAGGAGAACATATCCAGATGTGTATTGTATGGTTACACCTTAATATGTTACGTATCCAGATGTTTAGCACATGGTTACTCCTCGATATACTACCTGTCCAGATGTTTATCATATTTTGTGCCTCAGTATGCTCCATATCCAAAGGTTTATCGTAACTTTACGGCTAAATATGCTACATATCCAGATGTTTCTCATATTTTGTGCCTAAATATACTGTGTAAGATGTTTAGCACATTATTACTCCTCAATATGCTACACATCCAGATGTTTAGTGTATTGTTACTCCTCAATATGCTACGTTTCCAGGTGGTTAGCACATCGTTACTCCCCAACATGCTACATATCCAGATGTTTAGCATATCATTACTCCTCAATATGCTACATGTCCAGACTTTAAGCACATTGTTACTCCTCAATATGCTGCATATCCAGATGTTCAGCCTGTTATTACTCCACAATATGTTACATATCCAGATGTTTAGCATATTTTGTGCCTCAATTTGCTACATATCCAGATGTTCAACTTATTTTGTTTCATATCCAGATGTTTCTCACATTTTATGCCTCAATATGCTATGTATCCAGATGTTTAGCACATCGTTACTCCTGAATATACTACCTGTCCAGATGTTTATCATATTTTGTGTCTCAATATGCTACAGTATGTATCCAGATGTTTAGCACATCGTTACTCCTGAATATACTACCTGTCCAGATGTTTATCATATTTTGTGTCTCAATATGCTACAGTATGTATCCAGATGTTTAGCACATAGTTCCTCCTCATTATGCTACACATCCAGTATGCTACATTTCAAGATGTTTAGCATATCAATACTCCTCAATATGTTACATATCCAGGTGTTCAGCCTGTCATTACTCCTCAATATGTTACATATCCAGATGTTTAGCATGTTTTGTGCCTCAATATGCCACATATCCAGATGTTCAACCTATTGTGCCTCAATATGCTACGTATCCAGATGTTCCTTGCATTTTACGCCTCAATATACTATGTATCCAGATGCTTAGCACATGGTTACTCCTCAATATACCACCTGTCCAGATGTTTATCATATTTTGTGCCTCGGTCCGTATCCAAAGGTTTATCGCAACTCTACGGCTAAATATGCTACATATCCAGATGTGTATGGTATTTTGCACCTCACTATGCCTCCGTATCGAAATGTTTAACGTATCGTCTGAGAGAGAGGGATAGCCGTGTTAATGGCCTGCGTTGAGTTTCAGGCACTCGGAGGAGTGTTTGTTTCAATCTGTCCGCATGTCATCCCGTCTCAGGCAAGCTGTCTCCTCTAATATCTCACCTCGGCTGCGCTTGTCAGCTGGGATTTCCTGTTAGGACGGCTCTGTTTGACCTAAATACTGACAACTGCGAGGCTTTCTGACAAGTGCTGGGCACGATGAGAGACCCGTCCTAACACCTCGGTGCAAAAAAAACCCCATCCCCGCTGTTAATAATAATAAGAATAATAATAAGAATAATAATAATAATAATAACAATAATAATTACACACTGTATTACCGAGCAGCTGGGAAAAGAGAAAGGAACAAGACGGAATACCACCAGCACTGAATATCTCACGAAACCCCTCCATTACACACTGCTAATGTAAAACAACAGCGAGCGCATCGTCAAGGCCAGCTGCAGCCACGCTTCCCATTAATCAGAGCTCGGCAGCGCCAGCCGCACAACACGCACTGCAAACAAATTATCTCAAAGAGATGCCTGCCTTCCCTAATGTCAATTAATTCCTTCTATTCCATTTGTCATTCAGCGAGGCCAAAACACTCATCTGGGTGGTGTCGTGTACGCAAAAAAAGAAGCCGGAGCGTTCCCGATCTATTCCACGCTGTCAGAGGCGTCTGCATCTCCGTCATCACGCGTGATGATGAAGAACCAGGAGCACCGATCCTCACACTGATAAACTGCGCATATAGTTACTGATACTGAAAAAATTACAGCAGACAAATCAGGTATTGCAAGCGCACTGAAAGAGAGTGAGTGAGTGTCAGTGCTCCGTAGAGTACACGATGTTAAGGCTGCTTTAGAAAATTCGTTTCTCGTCTGGAGCATAAATAAAGACGTTTCAGAATTACAGAAATCAGGGACATGTTGAAATATCAGCCACCAGAATTTGTTTTTGTTTTGTTTTGTTTTTGGTTTTCTTTGGTCAAATTTTTTAACCAAGAAAACAAACACACAAACACACAAATAAATAAAGAGGAAAATTGGCAGCTACAATAACAGCAACAACAATAACAACAGCAGCAACAACAACCAAAACAGCAGCAAAAACTGCAACAAAAACAAGATCAGCAACACTAACAACAGCAGCAGAAGCTACAAACAGAACAGAAGAAGAAGAAAAAGAAGAAGAAGAAGACAACAGTAACAGCAGTAACAACAACAGCAACAACAACATTAACAACAGTAACCAGTAACAACAATAGAAGCAAAAACAACAACAACAAGAGCAGCAACACTAACAAGAGCAACTATAACAACAGCAGCAGAAGCAACAAACAAAACATACGAAGAAGAAGAAGAAGAAGAAGAAGAAGAAGAAGAAGAAGAAGAAGAAGAAAGAACAACAGCAGCAACAACAACAATAACAACAGTAACAACAACAACAATAGAAGGAACAACATTAGCAGCAATAACCACAACAACAGTAACAACAACAAAAAGCAGAAGCAACAACAACAGTAACAACACTAACAAGAGCAACTATAACAACAACAACAGCAACAAAAACATCAGCAGCCACAATAATAACAGCAGCAACAGCAACAAGAGCGACTAGAACAACAGCTGCACCAACAACAACCAAAACAGCAGCAACAACAGCAAAAATAACAAGAGCAACAAAAACACAACAACAACAGTAACAACACCAAAAAAAAAAGAGAACGAAAGATGGGAGCAGAGAGAAGAGAGAGAGAGAGAGCATCTGAATAAAGCGACTCTGTAGGAGGTTAACATCATTCCCTTTCATGTACATGAATCATCCTCAGAGTGTGTTTGTAACTGACACTGAACACACACCATGCTGCGCTTACACAGTCCCACTGCACACCTGTACACCAGACGGAGAGTCATTACTGTGTGTGTGTGTGTGTGTGTGTGTATGTGTATGTGTTGCCCTGTGCCGTGTGACCTCCCAGTCAAGGCTATTATTGCAGATTAATTTTCTCGGTCACAACAAAGCGTAAGAACTTTACAAGCAGAACGTAACGTAGTTGAGTTTAGTGTCTCCGAGTCGGTCAGAGCCAAGGACAGCTGTAAAAACTCACATTTTAAGGATGAGTTCATTCAAAATTTAAAGCTGGAAAGATTTAGTGCTGGACTATTTTAAGCAGCGAGCACTCTACTTATTTAACTCCTTATTATTGTTATCATCATCATTATTATTATTATTATTAAATTATTATTATTATTACACATTTTTACACACTAGGTTTATAGTCAGCATCTGATGATAAAAGCCCCTACACAAGCTGCTGCTATAAAAACAATAATGTACAAGCCAGAAAATTTAATGTAACTATAAACAGATAAATAAAAACATTTTAATCGCTTCAGGACATGAAATCTGTCCATCTTTGTTACTTGTGATAAGAAAGGAACATCTGTGAATCCTAACACCAAATATAAAGTCTATTATTATACTTCCTCCTGCTATAAATCTCCATTTTGCCCTGAGGGTGTGCAAACTTTTGCACTCATCAGTCATCACTGCAGAGGAAGCACCTCGCTGAGAGAAAGGAAGTGTGGTAGTCTGAACACGGGGTTATGAGACATCGGTGGTTCAAAAATCAACCTGATCAGTGAAGAAGAAGAAGAAGAAGAAGAAGTAGAAGAAGAAAGAAGTATAACAACAACAACATTAACATCAAGAGTAACAACAGCAACAACTGTAACAGCAACAGTAACAACAATTATAACAACAGCAACAACTGTAACAGCAACAGTAACAACAATTATAACAACAGCAACAACAGTAACAACAACAACTGTAACAACAGCAACAACAGTAACAACAGCAACAACAGTAACAACAGCAACAACAACCATAACAACAGCAACAGCAGTAACAACAGCAACAACTGTAACAGCAACAGTAACAACAATTATAACAACAGCAACAACAGTAACAACAGCAACAACTGTAACAGCAACAGTAACAACAACCATAACAACAGCAACAGCAGTAACAACAGCAACAACTGTAACAGCAACAGTAACAACAATTATAACAACAGCAACAACAGTAACAACAACAACTGTAACAACAGCAACAACAGTAACAACAGAAACAACAACCATAACAACAGCAACAGCAGTAACAACAGCAACAACTGTAACAGCAACAGTAACAACAATTATAACAACAGCAACAACAGTAACAACAACAACTGTAACAACAGCAACAACAGTAACAACAGAAACAACAACCATAACAACAGCAACAGCAGTAACAACAGCAACAACTGTAACAGCAACAGTAACAACAATTATAACAACAGCAACAACAGTAACAACAACAACTGTAACAACAGCAACAACAGTAACAACAGAAACAACAACCATAACAACAGCAACAGCAGTAACAACAGCAACAACTGTAACAGCAACAGTAACAACAATTATAACAACAGCAACAACAGTAACAACAACAACTGTAACAACAGCAACAACAGTAACAACAGCAACAACAACCATAACAACAGCAACAACTGTAACAGCAACAGTAACAACAATTATAACAACAGCAACAACAGCAACAACAGTAACAACAACAACTGTAACAACAGCAACAACAGTAACAACAGCAACAACAACAGCAACAACAGTAACAACAGCAACAACAGTAACAACAGCAACAACTGTAACAGCAACAGTAACAACTGTAACAGCAACAGTAACAACAATTATAACAACAGCAACAACTGTAACAGCAACAGTAACAACAACTATAACAGCAAGCAACAATAACTGTAACAACATTACCAACGGCAACAACATCAGTAACAACAATAACAACATTAACAACAGTAACAGTAACAACAACAGCAAGAGCACCAACAACATCTGTAACAACAGCAACAGCAGCAACAACAGTAACAACAACAATAACATCAAGAGTAACAACAGCAACAACCGTAACAACAGTAACAACAACAACAACCATAACAATAACAGTAACAACAACAATAACAACCATAACAACAGTAACAACAACAATCACAGCAGCAACAACAACCATAACAAAAGCAACAACAACAACTGTAACAGCAGCATCATCATCAACAAAAACAACAACCATAACCATAACAACAGCAACAACAACAGTTAAAACAACAGCAACAACAACCATAACAATAACAACAGAAATGATAACAGTAACAACAGCAACATTTATGAACATACATTAAAAACAACAATTAAAATGAATTATAAATAATAAATAATCAATAATTAAATAAGGATAAAATAAATCTGACATTTAAAATAAAAAACAAATGAATCTATTAACATTTTAAAATAATTCCCGCAGCACTGCAGAACTCAGAGGTGATCAGGAAGCCACCCACTAATTCAGCTAATTTTCTTTGACGCAGACAAACACACAAAAACCTTTATGATGGGGGTTTTTTTTTTAGGACCTGATAAAAAAAAACCACCCACTCACATATTCCGATCACGGCGGTGAAGCGAAAAGAGAAAAGTCTATTTCGACCATCATCAATCTTTTGATTACTTACACGCCAGCTCCCACGCGGCGGCTCTGAGGTGCCACAGCCGCTTAATAATTCTATCCATTTTCAAAGGAGGACTCAGTCATTTATTAGGTTCCATATCTATCTCATCAGCTGTCTAATAACTCTGCTGATCATTGGCTAATGCCGAGGCCGGGTTCCAGCCCTGATAACACGCATGGCTACAGTGTTCCCTTTATTTACTGCACTGAATAAGCTGGATATTACTAATGAGAGCTGCTCAGAGCAGGCTCAAGATCATGCAGGACACAGTTGGACACAGAGGACACAGCTGACGATGACCAAAACACCTTCATCTTTATTATTCCTGTTAACGTTCAACATGTGCTCTGCTGGAGTGAGACAGAGGGGGTGGAGTTATAGATCTCAAGGTTTTATTATGGACATTTAACAAAAACTTAAAAACGTGTGTATATACACTATATTGCCAAAAGTTTTGGGACACCCCTCCAAATCAGTGAATTCAGGTGTTGTTTTTCAGGGGTTGGGCTCGGCCCCTTAGTTCCAGTGAAAGGAACTCTTAATGCTTCAGCTTCATACCAAGACATTTTGGACAATTTCATGCTCTTTGTGGGAACAGTTTGGGGATGACCCCTTCCTGTTCCAACATGACTGCACACCAGTGACCAAAGCAAGGTCCATAAAGACATGTGAGTTTGGTGTGGAGGAACTTGACTGGCCTGCACAGAGTCCTGACCTCAACCCCACAGAACACCTTTGGAGAGGAGACTGTGAGCCAGGCCTTCTTGTCATCACAACATCAGTGCCTGACCTCACAAATGAGCGTCTAGAGGAATGGTCAAAAATTCCCATTAACACACCCCTAAACCTTGTGGAACCACTTGTGAAACCAACTCCATATTACATTCATGTGCATGTAAAGGCAGGCATCCCAAAACTTTTGGCTATATAGTGTATAAATGGATAAAAAAAGACGTTTTTGTGGTGGAGAAGAAAAAACGAATCAACAAATCTTCATGGTGGAAGCTTTCATCACACCGAGGTGTTTGTGTTGTGTATACAGTATGTGTGTGTATATGTGTGTGTATATTTATGTCTGTGTGTGTGTTTGGCATGTATCTGTGTACGCTCTTCTCCTACCCGTCGTTTAAAGGTGTGTCGTCTTTTTTTAGCTGTGCCTGTGTTTACCTGTCAGTCACGTCCTCTGATGCCTGTGCACGATGATAAGGAGACGTTGCTGTTTAAACAAACCCACATGCAGCGTGCGCATATTAATTTCCGACAGACAAATCGAGCCTGATTAAATATAACAGCAGGAAGAGTCACACAAAAGCGGGAGATTCCATTTACTAATCCTCGCGGCTTTCGGAGGACATCCGAATCTGTTTTACCGTCTCAACATATTTCGGAGATAAAACCAGGTGTTTTTTTTCTCAGTTATTTAATATACTTCCAGTGAATATTTCCACTCAGAAGTATGTATTCGTGATCAGAATGAAGGATGTGTTTAATTCTACATCATTATAAACATTAACACAGATGATGATTAACAGAACACACTGTAACACAGCCAAGTCCCCGTAAACCAGTAAATTCTCCAGCGGATGTTTCATCTCTTTTGTCCACATTGGAACAGAAACACAAAGCGAACCCACTTCTGGTTTGTTACCTGAACTAAAACCCAACCTGTGCTGCATTCATGAAGAACATGAGACTCGTTATTCATTCTGTTTCGGTGATTAATGCTGCATTGTGTGAAAATCCCTATGAGGAAGTGTTTCTCGGAGCTGTACGGTCGTAACACGGTTAGGTTTCATGCCATGTGTCACGTTCGATGCTCATCTAGCGCTATGTAGTGGACGATGCTAGTGATATTTGCTGGCTTCTTCTCATTTACATTGTGTTGTTTGTGTATCTTCTTGGTCTATCAGTACATATGAAACTTCATCTATATTGCGTTATTGAACTTTTTTTTTTTTTTTGCTTGAGATTTCCTGTCAGGTCACGAAGCATGTCTACTTCATCCTCTGTGCGCATAGATAAACAAGATAATAAAATAAATAAATAGAAATCAACCAGCAACAGCGGAGGAATTTATATTAGAAAGATATTTTAAAATAAAATGCTGCATATTAATATGTTCTATTCTATTCACGGCTCACTTAAATCTACAACTAGGACGATTCATGTCGTAATATATTGGAATATATATACAAGAATTGTAATAGATTTATTTCAACTATTTTTTCATTCATATATTATCTTGTTTTTGCTTTTCATTATTAAATTGCATTGACGTTACATTGTATCACTTTTAATAGTGAAAATCTTCGTCTTCGGTCAGCATTTTCTATCCTGTTTTTTGTTAATCAGGCTTAAAGACTTTGAGAAAGATTGTCTCTGAGTTTTTGATCAGGAAAAATCTGGTAATCTTGAAGGTATAAACTATACTATGCATTTAAAATGAGCATTTTAACTTTATAAATTTTAACATACGCAGCTGTGTGAGCTTTGGCAGCATGGCTTTGAATACAAGGAACTTAAACATGCATCATTTCTAAAAAGCTTTTGAACTTGATTAAGAGAGAAACAAAACAAGATTGAGACACTAAGCGAAGATCCCTCAGCACGTCGCATTGTTTTCCCAAAATGACTCATTCATTAATATTCACGAGTTCTCTAATTCGAATGCTAACGTCGGCGCAGTGGGACGCGATGGCAATTAGAAACGTTCATACGGAGACCCGAGGGATCGTTGGTGATAAGCAGGCTTCCCTCACCTCGTTGACGTCTATTCCATGGTGGGTCATGTACTCGCGGTCATTCACCTGCCCCCCTTCCACAAAGTCCATGGTCAGGACCCGCTTGGTTGAAAGCTCCCAGTGGATCTTTGGTACCTGCAATTAAAAAAAAAAAATTCAATAAGGAAAGGAAGGAAACATGACTGAGTCACGGAAGCTGCAGGACTCGAACTTACACTGCTGATCTCTGTCATATTTCCTGCTGCTGATTTGACTGGCAGATTAATTAACCGGGTGTTTTTTTTTTTTTTAATTGACTGCTTTAATAATCCTGCTTTTTATAGTTTATAAGACAAAACTGTGATCCTGAGGGTTTCTGAACCTCCAGAGCGAGGAACTGCCGAGAGTCATTTCACTTCCTGTGCATGAAACATGGCCACAAGATAATGTTCTTTAATCAGATTTTAAAAAAAATAAATAAATAAAAATTCTATCAGTAAATGGTCTGTGTAACAAGCTGTCAGTCAACACCTTCTGACCAATCAGAATCCAGAACCAGGGATCTTTGCGTCCAAATTATTTTCTGATGTCAGAAACCTGTAGACTTCTGGTGAGGTGTTATTGTTATTTATTAGAAATAAACCCTGGCTTTTGGGAAAAGCCCTCGGCGGTGATTGTGATAGATTATTTACCCCATAAAGTGCTCTTGACCGGAGAGGTTTGCACAAATAACTGCGTACACTTACAATGAGCTTGAAATGACTTATACTGACCTAACTGCTCACACTTAGAATGAGAAATAACTCAAATACGGTGAAGTTCAATTCGGTGCGTGAAGAGAATCCAGAGAGAGAGAGAGAGAGAGAGAGAGAGAGAGAGAGAGAGAGAGAGAGAGAGAGAGAAAGAAAGAGAAAGAAAGAGAGAGAGAGAGAGAGAGAGAGAGAGAGCGTAAACCCATCGCCCCAAATACAAATTTACTACAGAGAAAATATTTAACATCGACCCAATAAAACCCACGCAGCGCTGCCTGAAGTAAGAGATCCGTTCACAGTGACACGGTCGTACATCAGAAAACAGAAATAAAAGATTTCTGAGAAGAAGAACGAAAAATACACGGCGAATCTCCGCTTACGACAAGAGTAAGCAAAAGCAAAGAGTCAGGAAGAGGACACGTCCACTGGGGGGGATTAAACAAAACACTATTGATTTTTTGATTCAATTCTACTGGAGCTATAAATGAATAATGAGGCTGTTGGACACAAGTGCGAAAGAACCCGGAGTTTCGACTCCATGTGTATCGAGCAGCTTTAATGGAAAAATCACGACACTTCTCCAACAGCTCTGACTCGACTCACGAGAGTTGGATTAAATGTTAACTACGATAAAAACCTAGATGTTTTCTGTAATCAAATTTAAATCATCATGATATTAGAACTCAGTGTAAATGCAAATGAGATGCAAAATTAGAAATACATGTAACGCTAAGCCTTGCTGCAAGGATTAAATTTGCATATTTGAACCTGATTGGTTCTTACAGTTTATGATGTAATCACATGATTGAAAATTAATTCTTTTCCAATGAGAATCTTAGCTTTAATTTAATTTAATTTAAAAATGAAAAAAAATTCAATCTTTTCATCTGTGACAGAAATAAACACATTTTATTTATATAAACACAGTTTTATTTAGGACTGTTTTTGCATAGTGTAACATAATTATCTCATATTTTATGAGGAAAGAGATTTGCAGCTTCAATTTCCTAAAATAATTTTTTTTTAATGTAAAAAGCACTTCAGATTTTTTTACTTATTTTTTTTAATAACCATAGTTGTTTTGGGTTTTTTTTTTTTTTGTTAGAATTTTTAAACTTTTATTTTTAAAAAAATGTTTTTTTCCTCCCAACCAATCCGGTCACAAGTTAGAGGTCCACTTCATAAATTTCATTTGTTCCTTGATGTTCAGGAGTATCCAGGAGTTTCCATATCATCCATATCAACAAAATCCAAAAAGCTACACCTAGACTGTTGATATTTAATCTTTGGTGCGTTATGTGTACGTGTGTGTTGTCCAAACCTTCAGGAAGTTGAAGCGCTTGAGCATGTGGGACACTTTCTCTGCATTTCTTCCCTCATTAAGGAAGTCGAGCTCGAGAGGCATGTTTCGTTTAGCTTCTTCTACCAGCCACATGAACGCAAAGTCTGGAAAGAGCCAATGAACCACCTGTAGGAGGAACTACACACACACACACACAGTTACATACTTATTTACTTTATACAATTCTGGTATTTTTAGAAAAGAGTCTGTAATCATCAATAAGCAGCAGAATTCCATGCAACAATAAATCACTGAATAGTGAATCATCCATGGAAATGATTCATACTGATTCAAACAACATATGACTCAGTACAGGTTTAAGTGTCCATTTTGCTTAAAAATGCTCCTGTACTTCTTTTTAAATCCATTATAGAGATAGTCTTACTCATATTTATACAGAATTCATGCTAGGTGAAGTTAGATAAGTGAATCAAGAATAATGAAAACACAGCAATTAAAAGACATAACAAGTCTGAAAGATCAGAATTTCCACCAAGATGTTTCTGTAGGTTTCATCGCTGCTTAAATATGATAAATAAATAAATAAATAAATAAATAAATAAATAAATAAATAAATAAATAAATAAAAAGACAATTATTACTAATCTCAAAGATCATATATATATTTAATTCAAGTATTTATATTTACAGTTACTCTACAGGACCTGAGAATCACTGGACGTTTAGGGAATTCCAAGGAGGAAAAAAGAAAATCATATTAGTAATATTTATAAAGTACTTGTTCAAATATAGATGTTACAGATTTGAACGAAGTCATCATGAGTTCAGTAAGAGAGATGGAAAATTGTGTGGTCATGCTTAGACCGATATTTTCAATAACAAACAAAGAATAAAAGCAACAGGTGAGCAAAGGGGAGGCCATTACTTAAATATGAGAAATGTGTAGTGAATTAATCAGCAAGACTCACTCACTCACCTGCATCACCATGATGTCCTTGGAGCTCTGAGCCTGAACTTTTGGATGCTGCACCTTGACCGCCACAGTGGTGCCGTTAGCCAGGATGGCCTTGTGGACCTGAGCGAGAGACGCTGCCCCCTGTGGCTTCTCCTCGAAGCTCACAAACAACTCGTCCAGCTGTAGGGAGGAAAGGTAGAACTTTTATACAGATTTCTAATAAGACATACAGTAGAAAATGTAAGAGGAAGTGCTACATGCAGGTCCTAGGTCATGTTTAAGGATTTATGGCTAAGGTCATTTATAGAAAATGTGTCATTGCTAACTATTTTATCCAAAGCTTCACTGAAACAATATCCGTCTTACTAGAACAAAACTATCCAGCAGGATCACATGACCAAATGACCACATGACCACAGGCTAACCAGATCAGTTTTGTAAATGTAAAATCTGGACAATTTCATTTTATACACCCACTTGTGAATGGATAGTAATACCTCACACTAAGCATTAGCATTATCAAGAAAATGACAAAACACAAGCTGCCGATGTTGAAAATATTTCCCCAACACCGCAGGTCCCAATGACCTAACCATCGCACGGAAGTGACGCCGGTTTCCACCTTCATTCCTGAGAAATAATAAAGCACTAATAAATCCACTTCAGGCATCAGCAGGTCGCATTGTTTGCTAAGTAGCAGCCGAGTCAATACAAAGCGCGAGCAGTTCTTTCTCCGCATTAAACATTGTGAAATCTTAGTTATTTACGAAATGAGCGAGGCACTTTGCTGGTCACCAAACACAGCCCACCTTTAAATGAGTGTGAACGCCACTTAATGAAGGTCAAGTGACTCCATTTAGTCATTTTTTTTTCTTTCCCCGTCTGTGTAAACACACCTCTGGGAAAAGACAAATAAGTATAAAAAAAGGAAAGGAAAGAATAAAAAATGAAATGCTGAAAAACAAACATGCACATTACGATTAAAAGTGTATAAAGTCTGTGTGGAGAAAATACACTGCCTCACAGCTACAGAAAGTATTTCAAAATGTTAAAAGTAGTGTATTAGCTTGCTAAATGTCTGGGTGGATTACTTTTTCAAAAAACAGATTTCTTTGTTTGCTCTCTGGTTATTGATAAAATCTATCTAATAAAATAATTATAGCAGTTAGCAAGATAAAAAGAAATTAATACTAGCTGAGTTTTAACCTCTGAATGTCCCTTGTACCACGATGCAAAATAACCAAACACTCCATTTGATCATCTCTGTAGTGACCTCTAGTTTATGAGACTGTTTATCTGACTGTTTTCAGTTCAAGGTCCAACAGAGCTGAACCACTTGGGGATCGGTCACTGATTAAGCCTCCGAACCAGAATATTATCAATTCACCAGAAATCTTGACCATCATGAATTTAACTCAGCCTCACTTCATCGCCTGCATTCCTCCGGCAGATAAAGATTAAGAATCTTGAAGTCATGGCCTATCACCACTCTTATATGTGTGAAGGAAAGAGGACAAACTTATCAATCATAAAGCTCGGCTTCACCACTTCTCTGGACAGTTCTAACACAGCCCGTGTGACTGCAGGCCATCGATCTGAACAGACAGGGTGGCCCAGCGGGAACAGCAGGAACTCAGCCATCCAGCACTCTTCACCAGGCAAGAAAACACAGCCCACGGCTCTGTCCGGGGACAGTTCAGTCAAACGTTGTGAAATGAGATGTTTCATGAACAAAAAGCAGCTGAGAAATCTCAAGAGACGTGTTCTCTGAGGAAATAATGACTTTGGTTGCGAAAACGGCCAAGCTGGAAGCAAAAGATAGATCTGAAATACTATTAACATGTTCACATACGGGCTTCTTCTCACAAGGAATAACAAATCCAGCAAAACCAAAGGTGAAAATTACAGGAATACCAGGAACGATGTCGGAATACTCCCTGAATGGGACACCAGTCCACCACAAGGCAACATGCGTACACCGATTTACACTTTGGGGAAATTTAAAGTAGCCAATCAAACTAACCTACTGTCATTTTATTGAGAGAAAGGAGGAAACTAGAAGGTAAGGAGGAAACTAAAGCACCAGTGGAAGAACCTGCAAAACTCCAAAAAGGTAGCAACCTAGATCTAAAGCTTAAGAAATGCTTGGATTAACAATCAGCTGCACTGACCTATGATCATCTATATCAAGATTTGTAGTCACTGCCCATAGCATACCTCAAAGAACAAGCAGGGACCATCAAAAAAGGTATAATGGTAATAAAAAACAAAAAATGAGCGAGGGTCCATAGCATGAAGTGTGGAATATGGTATCTTGAAAAATGGCTTGAAAATGGACAACACTAATTTAAACAGACAAACGGCAAGCCGGTGAACACAGTGAGTAGGAGACCAATGACAGAGCAGAGACAGGACCAGAGCCAAAACAACGGCACATGAAGAAGTGCAAAAAGCATGGAGCACGATTCGGGCAACTGTATGAGACAAACATACCCAAGAACCAGACCTTTTTTTGTCAGAATATGGTGCTGTTTGATGTGATGTGTGCATCCAATGGGAAAACAGGCCTCCACACCTGAATACCGCTAGTTCCTGTCAGTGACAATCTTGTAGCGTTACCAAGAACCACATCCTTTAATACTAGACTGGAGGCCACATTCTAGCTTTCTGGTGCCAAATGTTTCAACTCTGTAGTCACTACACATTATATAGATGACCTTCAGTTTGCTGAAACACAATTAAAAATGTACACAGGCGATTTTATCAACACCTGTGATTGATAAGGTGCCAGTCAGTCCTGGTTTTCTCGTCACATTGCTTCAGCATTGTTTGGCATGCAGACGTAGGACTTGCCTTGCAAACTCACTGCAGACGGAGAAGCTGTCAAACAGACTGTGCTACACTGGAACGCACTCAAGAAACCGTGTCTGTCAAAGCATCACAAATTCGAATGAGTGACGGAATGGAGATTTTTCGGAGCACTTCACAAAACCTCGCTTGACAATGTTAAAACTTTTCACCCATCTCCAAAATAGAAGCTGTTCTATATTTGGTTATTATATTAAAAGATCCAGGATAGCAATGATTATCTTTTTGTGGCCTTTTGTATTTTATTAAATGTCACTGTATCAGTGTGTGGTTGAATCAGTGGTCCAGACCAAATGTTGCAGAATTTGTAACACAGCTAGCTTAACCTTGAAGAGCATGACCTGTCTCAAATATTTAGCCTCTTTCTGAGGGGATGAAAGTGGTCTCTTCTAGAATGGACTGACTGAATAAATAAAAAAAAAACAGGGTTTCAGAACAACTTCTATTATGGGTTGTGTGCAACTTCAATCTGCCCAGGAACCTTGTAGTTCTGTTTCCTGAAGCATTTAATTTTCCCAAATGGCTCTTTAACCTCAGTATAAACATTCCTTATGTAGCTAGATGATGGGCTACACAGTTACTGTAGAAGTTCCACCAAACCTCAGAAATAAATATTGTGCAACAAAGAACAGCAGAGGAATTTCCCAACCATACGGCAGGGGCAACATTTCCAGAGCCAGCCATAGCAACCATAGCCTGGGGTACAAGGATGCTGTATACAAAACAGAACAGTCTCCTCCACCACACTCCTCCAAAACTTGCCTCTTGTCCTGTGACACTCGGCTGCTCACCGAGAAGATGCAGTAGCTGGATTCAAGTGTCTTGGACCAGGAACCTGATAGTCCTCACCATCCTTGATGCCGAGTTGTGCCAAATAAACATCATTCAGCATGGCAAGCTACACTGTAGTAGATCCTGGGGTGCAAAACAAGAATCTACTCTGGTACATGAACTATTAGGTTCCAGGAGATAAAATCTGCCTGGTTCCCCTGGTGGAAACACACCAAAGTTGTGGGATGCTGGAAAGGTATCTGTTAAATCTGCAGATGTACTAAATAGTTCTGACATTTGGCTGAAAGGTCATAATGCGTAGTGTAGAGGTTGGCTAACAATCTCAAACTCCACTTGGGTTGCCTTTAGTATGCATCATTCACCTGGAAAGTTAAAAGTAGTGTTGCTTTGAAAGCTTATTTCAGGTACAACTGCTTTCCTAAGGTCCTCAGGACTGATAGTCTTATTAAGTACCTCAATTAGTCCTCTTTTGACCACTCCAGTGACAAACAGTGATACAATTTTTCTGTCTTTTGTTGTTTTAACACATTTTAATCAGCTATTTGATGTGAGACCACACTGTTTTTCTGTTTTGAATCAGAAACATTTAATGGAACATATCGGTCTTGAACTACCGATGGTATTCCTAGGGGTATATTACGAGATTGGCCACTCTTGCTGAATGCTGCCGTTTAACACACAATCCAAAGACAGGTTGGGTCTGCGCTGAAGTAGTACGACGGATAAGCAGGCAGATGGGCCCTGAATTTCGTGGCTGGTTCCCACCTGCCTGTGAAGGCCCTGCCCCTAAGGAACAGCCACACATTTTGACAGATGCTGTCTGATCCCAATGACTTCCAGCTGGGAGGAACCCCAGAGCACACGTTTAGGCTCTCAACCTGTGCAGTTATGCAACTTCATGCGTAATGACCCGGAGGCTGTGCAGATTCACTCTCCTGCATCACTTACCTGTGGGATAAAATTAGCTCCTCTCAGCTTTGTGTTATTCATGGCAAGCTTTGAGCTTCTCAGCAAGCATGGAATACTAATCAATTTCAAACAAAGCTTAAATCAGACCATATGTTACTATAACAAATGAGTAACACGCAGCTTTGAAAGAGAGCTCAAGAGCAGCAACGCAGCCCCACATGGAGTCTCTGTTCTGAACATGCGCCCCTCCCCTCATGGGACTGGGGTAATGGAGGCAATTAGACAGTAGGGAGGTTAAGGAGGAATCCCTGGAGAGCTGTAGTCATTAGTGAAGCCCGGTTCTGTGTCATATGCAATATGTTCGTCCTACAGAGAGACACAGAGACCAAGGCAGCTGCTGGTACATCGGCATGTTCACATGATAAAAAACGATGTTATTACTCCACAGTGGCCTTCTGGGAAGTACACTGCAGGTCCAGGTCACGTCCCACCCACACACAAGCATTATCTTGATATCTTGCCCTCTTTTCTTGAGTCATTTTGTGTGTCCCAATAAACCAGTCCATCCACTCTATAAATGATCTGATGTTCTGAGCTGCCTGCTATTTTGCTTAGGCTTATCTAAAGCCACACTTGAAGGAACAGCAATCTGTTGGCGTCTGTGATGACCTGATTACACAGCGTGACCTCTGAACCAACCGCTGGTGTACTAAGAGTAATCTCAGCTGGGATTGGGACTGCGGAATGATTCAAACAGAGCTTGGTGCCAGAATGTCGATGTTATATAAGTATTCTTGTCACAAGGAGTTTTTAATCGGCTCTGATCAGGTCAGCGTATCGCAGTAAATCTGAGCCTTCTGGTTCATATCTAGCATATGCCGGTGAAGAAGATGGCTATTTTTTAGTTGTGCCAAGCAAAAAAAGCAAATTATCAGCTACCAAAGAGCTATCAAATGACCACAGAGAACCTGCAAGCCTGAGATTTGTGAACACAAGAGTCAAAGTAATCACTAGAGGAAGCATACGAATGACTTTCATGTCCTGTGTCCTTCCCCCGT
Source organism: Hemibagrus wyckioides (assembly GCF_019097595.1). Lineage (NCBI taxonomy): Eukaryota > Metazoa > Chordata > Actinopteri > Siluriformes > Bagridae > Hemibagrus > Hemibagrus wyckioides. The sequence goes on along the minus strand of NC_080718.1, from coordinate 4,934,158 downwards.
CAGTAAATTGGCATCATTCACTGGGTGAATTTTATTCATGTTTGGTCCACCACTTTATCTGAAATGGCAGAAAGGTATATGTTTAAGGTTTCTTCATAGGAATCATAGGTATCATCCTGGTAAGGGGTCAAAGATTTTAAAGGTTATATGTTTAAAGCTCACATCTGCATTATTCATGCCAGCATCTGAAGGGGGACAACTGACAGCAAAATCAGTTAGTGCATTCTGAGGGAAAATTTAGACACCAGGGAGAAAATATCCATTGCCTTGACAAAGAGTTGAATCACTGTTGTATGTAGTTAAGGCATTCCAAACTTGGAGCTGGGAATCATGTGAGGGCTAGGGATTTAAGAGTGAATAACACACCCACCCTTCTTTCTCTTTGATGGAGGATCCTAGTAGCAGGTAAAGCATCTTCAAGCCCACCCTAAAACCACACGACGCTGGTGGAATGCATGGCAGAATTGATTCTACCTGGTTTTATTTGAACGTGTACAGCACAGCTCACGCTAATCCCATTCACCGATAATTATACAATAATTACCAGCAATAAAAGGCCATCTTGTAATAAAGGTGCCGCAAGTGCTACACAAACGACTTCTTTTTTAATACCTCTCACAATACAGGCTCTCCATCAAGCTGCTTGTTTCTATTTCGAGTGAAAATATAACAAACTGCGCCTGATTACGAGGACCGAGAACATTAATTTGCCCTCAGCCTTGCCAAAGACAGTTCTCCAGGGGAGGTGTTAGTCATTCAAGTTTTTATTTTTGGCATTCTACAGTTGTGTGAAGATCTGAACAACAGGCTGGAGCTCTGGTCATGGGGTTTGACAACGCACTCCATCAAGAAATGTGGAGAAAGTGACAGGGCTTCCAAGGGGTAAGTGTTAGTCATTTAAGAGCTGCATGTCTATCTGCTCTTGTTGGGGAGGTCAGTAGATCTGAGTATGGATTCTGCAACCAGTGGCAACTAAATAAGGACCAGTGTAATTCCAGCCAGGACAAATGACAAAGACGTGTCAAGATTGTAGGCTCAATAACTGCATGATAGCCTATCAGGAGAGAAATTGTCCATAGCATGTAATTACACAATTGCAGAGCATCTTTGAAAGTAGAGATTCTGAAGCACAGAAAATGTCTGGGCTGGCAGAAAAAGTCAAAGGTGGACTATTTGTGAATACTTGCAACGTACAGGGTAAGTCAGGGGCAACAGATCTCATTGGGTGTTTTGTCCACGTTTTGCTTATAAGCTTATAAGGAATACTGATTCTACCCAAAGGTCCGGTATTTATCACTTTCAGAAGAAACTTTTTGTCCAAATTGGTTTAAGGCCACAAAGGGCTTTTTGTCTCTATATTTTAGCTTTACATCAACGTTTGTTTGCCTCCAAATTGATGTGTTTTATGTGTACCAGTAGTCAATACTCTTCATGTTGTGATGAACTCTGCATCATGGCCTCAATGTTCCTTCATGAGATCTTGAGAAAACAAACAGAAGCATCACTGAAATCTTTCACCAGCAATCAAAATTCTGTGGTGAGTCTTATCACACAAGCCCACACTGGCAGCTTAACACAGATGGGTGCTTTAAAAAGCAATTTGTGTGTAGCTTAACCTTGCCCTGTTCTCTCTGCCTCCAGTAGGCCTGGCTCTTCTCCGCCAATCCTCTTACGAACCACACTGAGGATGATGTTTCAGCGATTATGGCAGTCATGATATTGGACACCAAGTCAGAGTGACTCTGTCGTGTTACTGATACTTTACAAGTTCGAACCAGGCAACAACATAGGAAATAATTAGAAATAATTGGGGGGAAAAATCTGATTTTAACAGACTTAAATGTCTGATCAGAAGGTCTAAATTAATCAGTTATTAATCAGATTTCTAATTAAAATGTTACCTACAGTGAAGCTAGCTTTCAAGTAACAAGACTGTAGCATTGCTAATTTTTAAAATAATATGTTTTTTACGATAAATTCTTAAATAAAATTGTGTTTTCTACATACCCAATACATAAAATCAATCAGGATTTGTAGAAATTCTTGTTTTCTTTTTAGAAGTATTAAGATAAAAGTCCCAAGTTCAAATCCCACACGATCCCTTCTTTTCCTGTTAACTCAGAACTTCTGGTTTTTGCTCATGTCAACTGAAATCCATGACATATTTAGCCTAATGCTAAGAGATGCTTACTTTTTTTGCACTTGGTTGCTGGATTCTCGAGGGTTCCAAAAAAGTTCAAGTCCCACATGAGCCCTTGTTTTATTGTTTATTTGTGTAACCAACTTCCTTTTGCTCGGACCTCAGACAATACAAACAGGATGGCCATAAAGTTGCAGAGTACAGATAAACATCTGTCAGTACAAGGCAAACCGAACTAGGACAACCAGGCTTGTTGGGGGTATGATTTTCACTTAGGGTGCGAGAGGTCCTGGGTTCAAATCCCAGATGAGCCCTGGTTTTAGACTGGGTGGAACAAAACTATCATAAACCTTGGTTCTTGCTTGGATGATCTCGAGAGGTCCAAGGAGGTTCAAATGCCACAGTGTATTCCACCAAATACCCTCTGAAAATTAATGCTCCTCTATCCCAGGAATGCTTGCAGTAGGGTGAGTCATTGGATTGAAGTCTATTACAACACACAATCACACCTAGGGTCAATCTAGCCAAATCAGCTATTGGCATGTCTTGGATAGAACATGTAACACTACACATAGCAAAGCTATGTCAGGCTTTAGCTACACTTATTGTCAAAAGTTTTGGGACACCCCTTCAAATCATACAATTCAGGTGTTTCAATCACTTCCATGGCCACAGGTGTATAAAAGCAAGCACCTAGGCATGGAGAATGCTTCTACAAAAATTTGGGAAAGAATTACAGAAAGCTGTTACTTTACTAGAAGAGAGAGGGAGAGACAGTGAGAGAAAGAGAGAGAGAGAGAGAGAGAGAGAGAGAGAGAGAGGGAGGGAAAGAGAGGGAGAGAGACAGAGAGACAGAGAGAGAGATACAGAGAGAGAGAGAGAGAGAGAGAGAGAGACAGAGAGAGAGACAGAGAGACAGAGAGATTCTGAGTCTCTCTACAAACTGTTTTGGTAATAATTTAGTAAAAGAGTAAAGAAGACACTGAACACCGAGCCCTCGAAGCGACTCGTCTCTCCAGCACATGGTGGTGGAGGTGAAAGCTCCGGCTCTGAAAAATGGCGAGGCTTTAATAGGAAGCTCTAAGTAGCTCTTAGTCCCGGCGTTTGATAGCACATCTATCAGAGCGAGGGGTCTCACAGAAAGTCATTACAAAAAGTAATAAAAATAAATGCTGAGGCGACAAAAGTGGCCAAATACTGATGTTTTCATTTGGACCTGGAGAGCTTTGTTTGATATCCACATCCTCACACTCATACCTCAAACAGTGCAGACATTTGTTCAGAATGTATAGGAAAATATAGAAAGGGTATCATTTATGTGAGAATTTATTTAGCTAACAGAGTCTAAAAATCAAAGTATCAGGCAATCAATCCAATCAACAGGTAGAAACATTCTCCTTGTTTACACGTCAGGGAGAGTTTAGTCTCGTTCCGGTTGTCAGAAAGTGGCCTGGGAACGGATGTTTGCTGGATAATTAGGTATTTTTGTAACTAACCCAACACAAAGGCATGCGATGCAATGTGCAACGGACTCTGTTTTTTAGCCGTGCCGCTCGAGACAGTGTAATAGCCGTGGTGGTGGTGGTGGAGCAACTCGCTAACGTTTGTCACTGAGCTGTAATTAAAACCCGCTGTAATCACGCTTTAAAGCCGAACACCGGCTCCACCTCTCATGCCGACTCCTGCGTGGTAACTGCATTAGCTGTTGGATGGATCTCCAAGACATGGTGTATCAATATATCAGTTTTTTATTGGAGAAAATTATTTTTTACTTTTACGTCATTACAGAAGAAGAAGAGGAATTTATGCCTTGCTTTAAATACCTAAAAAAAGTCACCTTTTGAAGTTTAACAATACAAAAAAAACACATGATCAATGTTTATTTATTTATTTATTTATTTTATCCAAGTTAGACAATATTTCTAATATTTAATGTACTGATGTAATTCGTAGCGATATATAAATTCCTTTCTGGAACTTAAAAAAAATAAAATAATAATTTTTAAAGATTTTTATTTATTTATTTATCCCCCCCCCCTCCAAAAAAAAAATCAGCTTTTAGAAAATTGTCTTAGGAAGGTAGATAATATTTCTTATATTATTATATATATTAAATCATGTTCAAATGTTAGATTTATGGGGAAAACTACATAACTGACAATAACTAAAAAATGTCTGTAGTGCGTTTTTTTTAATTTGTTTTGTTTTGTTTTGTTTCGTTCTGTTTTTTGCATAAATACAGTATAAAATAAAATTTCAATGACATGTGAGATTGACGATGAATGATTTTTAAAATGTGAAAACATTTAAATTTTACTACATTTTACGCAACAAAAAAAACTACAAAAGTAATTATTATTATTATTATTATTATTATTATTATTATTATTATTATTATTAAAAAGAAGAAGAAAAAGAAGAAGAATCCATTGTTGGCAAATAAATAATAAATAAATAAATAATGGATGGATGGATGGATGGATGGATGGATGGATGGATGGATGGATGAATGAATGAATGAATGAATGAATGACTGAATGAATGGTGGCTCAAGTGGTTAAGGCTCTGGGTTGTTGACTGGAAGATCAGGGGTTCAAGCCCCAGCACCGCCAAGTTGCCACTGCTGGACCCTTGAGCAAGGCCCTTAACCTGCTCTGCTCCAGGGGTACTGTATCATGGCTGTCCCTATGCTCTGACCACCAACCTCCAAGGCTGGGATATGCAAAGAAAGAATTTCACTGTGCTGTAATGTATATGTGACAAATAAAGACTACTTCTTTTCTATCTTAAATAAATGAGAAACTAAAAACAACAAAATTGTCCTGGAATGTAATTTATTCACTTGAACACTGGAAAAAAATCCTGAACATTCCACCGGTCACGAGAAAAAAAATTCCTCTTAACAGCATGAAGTCATCACAGACTCTCTGTTTAAACACCTTTTGGAGTCCAGTGATCTCATTTCTTCCAGACGTAGCGTCACCCTCGTCCTCCTTGTCCTCGTGATTAATAAGCTGTGAGGTTAAAAGAGCATCGCTTTATGAGATATGAGAGCACTCGAGATCCACAACGCTTTAACACCATCCTGCGTCTCTGCCTTCGGTGAACAGATGTTTCCTTAACCGCTGTGAATACATTATTCATCAGAAGTGTTGTACATGAACCCTGGGGATTTTAACTCGTCGAATTTCAGCCTCAGTGTTAACCATGTTAAATAAGAAGGTTTAATTCATAAAACTTTCAAAACACACAATGTATTAGCATGTTTCAATTTACTTTATATATTCATTATTACGTATTTGTCTTCTGTCAGCTGCATTAATATTAATAATAATATTAGTATTATCCTTCCGGAAACAACACATCTGTTTGTTTTGGAGATTTTAACAACCATGATGTAGCTACATAGCTAGATTTACTCCTGTTATACCAGGTCCGATTGACCAATGCTAATAATTTTATATTTAATGAATGTCTGTGAAAAAGGTTAGCTACTGTTATCATTTATAGTCTCGCTTTCTTAAATAAAATGATATTTATACTATTTTTTTTAAACTGCTATAACAGTAGTACTAACAGGAACTGTTGAGTTTCATGGATGTTCCACATCATTAATAATATCTACAAAGTTTTTGATCTTTAAATCAAGAACTCGTATAGTTAAGTTGTCTTTATTCGTCACATCTACACTATATCGCCAAAGGTTTTGAGACACATTCAAATAATAGAATTCAGGTGTTGTTTTTCAGGGTTTGGACTCCGCCTCTTAGTTCCAGTGAGAGGAACTCTTAATGCTTCAGCTTCATACCAAGACATTTTGGACAATTTCATGCTCTTTGTGGGAACAGTTTGGGGATGACCCCTTCCTGTTCCAACATGACTGTACACCAGTGCACAAAGCAAGGTCCATAAAGACATGGATGAGTGAGTTTGGTGTGGAGGAACTTAACTGGCCTGCACAGACTCCTGACCTCAACCCCATAGAACACCTTTGGGATGAATTAGAGTGGAGACTGTGAGCCAGACCTTCTCGTCCAACATCAGTGCCTGACCTCACAAATGTGCTTCTAGAGGAATGGTCAAAAATTCTAAAAATTAAACTCTCTCCTAAACCTTGTGGAAAGCCTTCCCAGAAGAGTTGAAGCTGTTATAGCTGTAAAGGGCGGGACAACTCCATATTACATTCATGTGCATGTAAAGGCAGACGTCCCAATACTTTTGGAAATATAGCGTACATTACTGCACAGTGAAATTCCTTCTTTGCATATCCCATCCTTGGGGTTGGGGTCACAGAACAGGGTTAGCCGTTATGCAGCACCCCTGGAGCAGGGTGTGTTGGGGGCCTTCATTAAGGTCCCAACAGTGGCAGCTTGGCAGTGCTGGGGCTTGAACCCTGATCAACAATGCAGAGCTTTAACCACTTGCACCACCATCGCCCCTGTTTGGTATAAAAGGAATAAAACATTTGTGGTTTTATAGAAGTATAGTGAACTTCATGGTGCTAACAGTATGCCTGCTTCATTACCCTAGAGTTTTGTTTCTTGTGAAATCAAATAGAAAATGATTTCCATTGATTTTTATACACAATTGTGACAGTTTTAATCAAACACAAGTCTTAAAAAACTGAGCACTGAAGAGAACGAATCCTAATGAAATGCGTTCTTGTATGTCTGGTAGGAAAGCAGTGGATTTATGATGCCTTGAGTGCAATTAAGTCTCCGACACACACACTCAGACGTTTTCGCAGGGATTTTTTTTTTTGCAACAAACAGATTAATGGCACGCGTTTACACACGGAGTATCAGCGTGACTTAATCGATCACCGCCTGAGTTCTCGGAGTGAATAATTCGCTTTTAACTCCGCTCAAGAGGGGCATCTTGTGCCGGTCGCTTCTCCCGCCGAGCATCGGATCAGATTAGCGAGCGGGAATGAAAAGCAGCGGCAGGTCGTCATCGCCGTCGTCGTCGGAGGCGCAGAAAGACATTCCGACCTCGACGGCGTGCCGAGCGGGGAAAAGTGTCAGCGGCGCCGGTTTGTTTAGAATCTCAGCCACGCTACGAGAAACTGTAAAACAAATCACGGAAATTCACTGTATGAATAAGGAAGCAGTCACAGCTGGGATGCGTGTAATCATCACAGAGCGGGTATTATTAAAAAAAGATTCACACTTTAAAGATTAAACACTATGTTTTCAGTGTGTGAAAGAAGCAGGCTGCATTTAGGGCTGCATTCAAACAGAGAGAGAGAGAGAGAGAGAGAGAGAGAGAGAGAGATGACTCCGGCGGCCTTTTTCAAGTCACCTGACTTTTCATTTTCCGCACCATCGGGATGCTGATTAGGAACACACACAGCCTGCAGAGGTGTTTGATTATGCGTTTGCGGTGAATCAATCGTGCTTTTCTTTTCACTTTACATTTTCAGAGAAGGTGAAGAAAGGACACGCGACATTACGGCGAGGAAAAAGCAAAGCAGCAAAGCATCCGTTCGGCAAAGATGTGTTCGGTACGCGCGCGCGCGCGTGTGTGCGCGTCCTTGTTTCTACCCTGGTGCTACTATCTTTATATCGTAGCTAACGAGGACACGAAGCCAACAAATCGTGGAGTTCACATTTCATAAAGACACATTTTATTTAAAACATTTAAGCGTTCTTGCTGTTCTGTACGTCCCAAAGTGTTTTATTCCACTTATACCACTTGAATTCATAATAATTTCAAAACACACAACATATTAGCATGTTTCTATTTACTTTATATATTTATTATTACGTATTTGTCTTCTGTCAGCTGCATTAATATTAATATTAATATTATCCTTTCCGGAAAGTTCCAGAGCCAACACGTCTGTTTATTCTGGAGATTTTAACGTAGCTAGTTTAACTCCTGCTATAATTTTATATTTAATGAACGTCTGTGAAACAAGTTAGCTTCCGTCATCACTTACAGTTTTGCCTTCCTGAATAAAATGATATTAATAAGATTTTTATAAGAAACTTCCAACAACCTTTTTATTAAAAATTAAATAAAACAACACGTACTTTTTATCCGTTAATGATGACGTTTTCGATCAGTATAAAGGAACAATGATGTTCAGGCCATGAGTCTGATCTAAATTGTTGGCATTAGACGTGTGTTTTTCCCTCTGTTGGAGAACCTTACTCTGAATTTTAGTGCTTAAAGATCAAATCTGAGCTGTTTTTTAGATGAACAAGCACTCTGAGCGCCTCAGAGAGCAGAAATGGGCTTGATATCAACATTTACTTTGAAGATACAAACATTTGTGTGGGGAAAAAACAAACCTGGGACTTTTCTATGAATATATCACCCCTAGTAGGTTAAAGAACAAAAAAACCTGCTAAAAGTCCTGAGTGTCTACTTTCATATGAGCTTCATATTAACCTCCACTGTGAAGTGAGACATGACACTCAATCACCAACATGGACACAAGAAAAACAGGAACAAACTCCATTTTTTGGCCTCAGGGAAAAAGGATTGTCGTTTATTAACTGTTCGAATAAAGAGTTTTTCCCGGAACCTAAAACGGATGAAGTTTGGGAGAAGATGTCCTAATCCAGACATTGATCTGATTGCGTTCTGTACAGGAGCCTGATGGGACGCGTCTCTCAATAAGATTTGACTCCATTCGCCGCTCGCATTCACACGGAAAAGAAGAGCAATCACTTTTAGCCATGCTACGCTCCTATTCAGCGCAGTGCCAATATATACAGTGGATGAATAGCTTGTTAATGGAGCGGATATTCGTGCTGAAGAGATGAAGAGATAACATTCTGCCGCGGGGGGATATGAGGGAGAAATTCTGCGTGTTTATGCTAATATTCTAATCTCTTATCGTGCTATAGAAGAGAAAACCCAAATGGTATTTATCATCTTTTGAACTGGCGCACCAACTCTTTATTCATTTTTTATCATCATTTGGAGAAACCTTAAGTCTCATCTCTGAGCATCACAAAGCCAAAACACAGACTTTTTTCCTCTTTTTTTGCTTTATCGTTCCCCTGCCAAATGGTTTCCGCTTTGATTTCCCAAATGTCTGCGTGCAGAAAGTTGGACCAGCAACTTCCTCTTTACAATTAGGCGAAAAAAATAATTAAGAGTGCAGAAAAAATCAAGAGGACTTCAAAAGACTGAACCGAGATTTAAGATTCGGGTTAGGAACTCAGATCATCGACGCTGCTTGAACATCAGAAGAGGCGGAGTTTAACAGCGATCCCGCTTCACAAGTATTTCTGTACAGGAAGACAATACACTGATTTTTACTTATTTATTTTTTTAAGTTCTCAGGTGTCACACACAGCGGGTAAAATAAATATTGAACACGTCACCATTTTTCCTCAGTAAATATATTTCTAAAGGTGCTACTGAACTTTTCATTAGATCTTGCTAACATCCTACACAAAGAAATCAAACCATAGATGTCCATAAATTATGCGCAATAATGTGAAATGAAACAGTAATGAAAAGTATTGGACACATGAAGAAAGGGAGGTGCAAAAAGGCATGGATAGTCAAGACACCAGCTGAAATCACTCAGTAATTAGAAAGCAATCCTACCCGCTGGTCAGTGCAAATTAATATCAGCTGGTTTAGGGTCAACTGATGGCCTAGAAAAAGGTCTCTCATTACCAAGGGGTCACACAAGAAACATCTCATGATGGGTAAAAGCAAAGAGCTCTCTCAAGACCTTCGCAAACTTATGTTGCAAATGGAGGAGTGGAAGAGGACTCCAGTGGCAACCTGTGAAGCTCTGGTGAACTCCTTGCCCAAGAGGGTTAAGGCAGTGCTGGAAAATAATGGTGGCCACACAAAATATTGACACTTTGGGACCAATTTGGACATTTCCACTTAGGGGTGTAGTCACTTTTGTTGCCAACGGTTTAGACATTAATGGCTGTGTGTTGAGTTATTTTGAGGGGACAGCAAATTTACACTGTTCTACAGGCTGGACACTCACTACTGTACACTGGAGCAGAGGGGCATTTCTTCAGTGTTGTCACATGAAAAGATATAATAAAATATTTACAAAAATGTGAGGGGTGTACTCACTTTTGTGAGATACTGTACCTCCTCTTTGGCCTTCCTCTTTGCCTATATATTTGAATATACAGTAATACCTCGCAGATCCACGCCTCATGATTCGCAACTGTACTGATCCGCAAAATGTTTTTTTCTAACTAATTTGCATCCGCGATTTTTCCGCAGACCCACAAAATCCTCGCAAAATCCTGCAAAAGTGTTTACGGCTCATTTTCCTGGCAATTTATACATTTTCATGCTTTTTAATGCAAAATTATTAAGAAAAAATTAGTTTATTAAATTAGTAATATAAATATAAAAGTAAAATCAACAAAATATCAATATAAATAAAATATAAATGTTATTTTAATGATATCGAATGTTGCCGATATCACATACGTACAGTACAGCCATAACGACAAGCTATTGGCTGGAAGGGTTGGAAGTAGCCAATAACAGAGCATTAACAGTTTTACCTAGCTGCTGATTGGCTTGTAGCTACAATGCTTTGTATGCGTGATGTCGCGGTTCATCTCCCCACCCCTTGTATTTGGTCCATCACGCATGTATATTCCGTAAGTGTAAATAAGTGATTTTTTCCTTGGTTTTTATAAAAACCCTCAAGATGCCCAAAAGTCCCGCAACTAAGGCTCCTAGGGAGTCTTGTTTTCTTTATTTTAATGAATGCCAAAGAAAACGCCAGCCAGTTTACTTACTGTAGCTCTGTGAATTATAGGGGTAACATTAGTATATATGTGCTTGTGAAATACCCTGTAGGCGATATTGTACTTTATTTTTATTTTTTATTTAATTAGTTCTAAAAAATCCTGAAATCTAAAAGACCATGAACATGAGAATTTCAAATTAAATAATTGAAAATTAACATAATATTAAGGCGTTTAATTTTCAAAATGTAATTTTTAATGTGACAGTTTTACACTCAAAGTGTAAAATTTCCAGCATTTTCTCAATATAAATGTATTTTATTTCGAAGATTTTCCAAGGAAAATAAAAAACAAACTTTTTTTTTCCTGCTATGTTGCATATTTCTAAGAGAAACAAAAATGAGATTATATGATTTATTTTATTTTATTTTATTTCATTTTATTTTTTAATTTACATATACCGTAACCAAAATCCAAATCAACATATGCCTTTAATTGATCAGAAATGTAAAATCTGCCGTTCAAGTAGGCGTGAGTCACGTGTTCAGGACAAATTCGAACGTAAAATTAGCGGTGTAATAATTTGCGATGGTGTCTGCGCTTTTAGATTTCTTAGACGCCTGAGCATTAAGTGCACATGTGAGAATGTGTGATGCCCCGTGAGATGTGTTACCTCAGCGAGCTTTCCCAGCTGAATTACTGCATTACACTAATGTGTTTGGATCATAAATCATCAGGCTACAAAATATAAGCACTCGCACATGCTAACACATCGTACATCAACAGCCAGCCTTTTAAAAGAACTGATAATAAGAAGTACCTGGAGGCGAGAGTGGAAAAGCAAAGTGAGAGTGGATCTGACAAGCATCAGACTCAGGCTCATTTTACAAAGAGTAGCACAGTGGCATTTTGCACAAAGAAAGAAAAATAAAACAAAAATCCTAGCATGGGTTGATTAGTCGGACAGCTTTGTCCTGATTTGTTCCAAGAAACAATTAGAAAACAGTGAGGTCAGGTTTCATCGCTATTTAATGATTGAACAGAAAAATAAATAGTTCAATTTACAAATGAACTTTAATTGTAGTAACATGGACATAATATCATAAGGCCATAAGCACTTTGTAGAGTTTACTGTATCCATGATATGAAATTATTTTTAACTGGTGTCAATTTTAAATCATGCAAGAAAAAAAAAGACATTTTAAGCTCCAAAAGCCAAATTGTGGAAAAAAATAATACATACATTTTCATAAACATACATATTTCAAAAATTAACAAAATATTAAGGCTTTAATTTTTAAAATATAATTTTCAGTTTTTAAAACTAAAATTCATTAATGAATTTATTTATTTATTTATTTATTTATTTATTTATTTATTTTTACTTAAATCTAATAGACCAGAATTTAAGATAAAATAATTAGAAAAAATTAACATAATATTAAGGCTTAATAATATGAACATAATATTAAGATTAATTTGTAAAATATAATTTCCACAGTTTTTAACACCAAAACTTAAAAAAAATTCTATCATTTTCTCAACATAAATGTATTTTATGTATCAGGTTTCATTGCTATTTAATAATTAACAAAGCCTCCATTTTCAAAGACCAGTGAGGTGAAAGTCCCGCTCACTTATATTCTATTGGCTCACAAGGCCAAGGTGTGTGAATATACAATTCGCTTCCTGTGTCCCGGTCCTTTCCCTTTCAGTGAAAGTTTAGTCAGAAAACGTAAAAATATCCTGTTGCTTTGTGTCTCATCATAGCTAAGGGTGAAAAATCTTAAATGCTAAAGCTAAACAATTAATGTTAGCACCTCAGAGATAACAGTAAGCATTCTACAGACAGGAAAGTATATATATAGAGTATATACAGTAGTGCTAGAAGATTCTAAAGTTCAATTTCTACACTAATTTCTTACTTTTTTGCTGCAGTATTTTTTTTTTAAATAAGTGAAAATACTTCCTTTGTATTGAATTGTGGGATTGTTTAGAGTGTGTGGCTGGACATCCTGGTGCTATAACAAATAAAAAAAGTATGAAGCATATGGATTAGGTCATTTGTGGATTTAAGTTCAGTCCAACAATGACGATTTTAAATGATTTTTTTATTTTAAATATGACATCCAACACCGTCGTCATAACCTGCCACGTATTTGCCAACTTTTTATTTTACTGCGCTAAAAAAAAGAAAAAAAGTTACGTCTCGAGTCGGCGTTCCGTGTGGAGAAGCAAAGCCGTATGGAATTGGCTGCGCTCCTGTTGAGAAGCATATTGCACAGTGCAGCGTTGTGGCATTTTCTTTGAGCTGAGAGCTGAGCAAACAGATTGGAAAGTCATTTCTCACTACATATGCCGGCACTAAATGCTGAAGTTTCCTATATCTCTATGCCTCTTTGCTCGGTTACAGTAATTAAGCTACGCGTCTCGTACGAATGAGAAAGAGTTTAAGTGATATTTTAGCCTGCTTATAGTCCATTGAAAGCATGCAGGGTTTTTTTGCAGGCTGACCATGAATTATGGCTAATTATAAAAAAAAAAAAATGGGATAGAAAATACTGACTGAAGAAGACAAATTTGTGATATGATGAAGTGACAAAAATCTCACAAGACATGAAACATGAGCTCATGCTGGACTAGAAGCCCACATGGTGAAATTTTCTGACACAGTTAACACTGCTCTTCGAATGAGCTAATATCGTACAAGCTGAAGGTTGAAGCTCAAACTCCGCCTTACATCCTTGACAACTTACATTTACAGCATTTAGCAGACACCCTTATCCAGAGCGACTTACGTTTTTATCTCATTTTATACATCTGAGCAATTGAGGGTTAAGGGCCTGGCTCAAGGGTCACCGAGGTGTACGCTTTGTGGACCTGAGATTTACTTTTCTGGCGTTTGGCAAGCGCCCTTATGCAGAGAGACTTACATTTACATCTCATTTTATATATCTGAGCAATTGAGGGTTAAGGGCCTTACTCAAGGGCCCTAGAGGTGGACAACACTGGGATTCGAACTCACAACCTTCCAAGCATTGGTCCTTAACACCTTAACCACTAAACTAATGAAACTAAACTAACCTAACCACTAACTAATGAACAACAACATGAATCTTCACTAATTCTATTCAAAATATTATTAAAATATTCTTGACACTTGTCATTGTTTTAGCTACAGACTGATTGTGCTAATCTTCCATTGGAGAGCTGTTTTTGGTAGAAAAAAAATTCCGCGGCAGCGTTGTGAGGTTCTGTATTCAGCCAAGAGAACCTTTCCACCCAAAAAATGGCTCTATGGGGAGCGATGAAGCTTTTACGTCAAAACATTTCTATAACTGAAAGATTGAGTAAGGTGAAGCGAGTGCCATTACTTTTTGGAGTTACATCTCGTTGTGAGATGTTTCGAAACGTTGATGCGGAACATTCGTGTTTCGAGACATAAAGAAATGTATTACTATAAACTTTAAAACGTCGCTCCATCACATAGGCTGTGTTTCGGAAAGATCTGGAAACAGACCTCACACGTCGGGAGACTCAGAGAGATGAAGAAAGAGATAGTGTGAGGGAAAGAGGAGAGATTAATCACAGCTGCCATGAGACTTAATGCATCAGTCTGCCCTGAAAGTGAGCTGCCGAAGCTCCGGCGGTGGCCCGCCGCTCAAGTAAACGCCCCGGATGAATCCACACGTCCTGCGCATCATTAGAGAAATTATGCACATTTACATGCTCAGCTGGCTGCAGTGTAATTGAAAATGCAGCATAGACGGCGACGTGAGAAGCTTCTCGCCGACACGCCCCTGTCTCCCGCACGTCTCCGTTATATAACCAGGCAGAGATTCGGTGAACGGAGGCTGAAGCTGAAGCTCGTCTGCCATCTGTTGTTTGCTGCTCTGCACTAATACAGCCTTGTTTCAGATGAGAAAGTCTACAGAGATGACCTCACGGGGGGGATCGCGTCCCCGGCTCGAGGTAGCATGGAATGACGGCGGCGTAAACGACGGCACGGATGAGGAAGCGGCATGAATTTGCGCTACGGGAACTTCGCCATCCATCAGAGTTCCACAACATTATGAAAATAAGCCTTTATTTCACTTCACCTCCCTGGAACAAAAATGTTTCCTGAACTTCTTCTTCTTCTCTCAAGGACACAGAGAAGGAGAGCAGGTTTTTCTATTTTTACACTCAGGAGGTGGAAAAAAAAACCCCAAAGATGGAGGTTAAGGAAGTGACTGATGGGTTCTTCCCAGAAGGTTAAGTGAGTGTTAAGGTCTGATCCACCTGCTCGGATGGAGTGTTAGCTCAGCTACGGTGACTGGACACGGAGCGTTCTGTCATTACACACCTCACTGTGCTCGGATACCGCGAGCAGAACCGTCACTAAAATGTCATCTCATGGCTTAGCTTTGCCTACACTCCACTCTGTGCTGTTAGTGGGAAAATAATCAACGACACGCTCATCGTTTATAAATAATACGTCATGTTTTTAGCTACGTTTAATGTTGAAACAAGCTAGCTCCTGTTCTCACGTTATTTATAACACTGTTACTGTAAAAATATCCCTGTCGCCATGGCAACAGTAACTCCGCTTTGTCAGTGATTATTTTCCTATAACGGTACAACCACAAGCGGTTTTTATTTCAAGAAATAAAACTGAGGAATAGTGGGAATAGAACACTTCAGAAATTTATAGAAAAATGATCATTAGTTTTGAGACAAAAAAAAAATCCAGAAAAATTATGTAAAAGTGAACATTTTGAGTGGGGAAAGTGGGCGGGGCTACAGACAGAAAATTCTGGGAGTCATGGGAAAAACCAAAAGTGTCATAAGGAAAATATTAAACCGAGTGAATTGTTATAATCGGCTCTAACATACGAGGTATAAAAGTCCACAGCGTCTCTCCGTCCATGCGTAACGTCAGAACGTTCTGGAGAAATCTATAAAAAGCCGTAAAGCTTTATGCCTCGGCTGAGTGATAAAAATCTGCGGCTGTAATTGCCGCTCTGATCTTGGAATGAAGACAATGTGCCCCATAAGCAGGAGGAAATATATAATCAGTCCAACGCCGCTTGCTTTCTCCTTCACACGGCAAATTACTGCCTCCGAAACATTCGTCACAATAAAGCTGCTAAAAATACACGGCAAAGTCGACAGTGAGTGTGCGGAAGAGCGCTGGGCTTAACAATCCCGCTAAACGAGATGATTTTAATTACGCACAACATCATGTGTGTGTGTGTGTGTGTGTGTGTGTGAGGACGATTTCAGGAAAGTTCTCGCTACAGGTTGAGAGGATGAAGGAATTCCAGTTTTTGGAATTTGGTTTTGTTCGGTTGTATCACTGGGATTGATGTTTGATTTGAATTCTTTGGAAATGTAATGAAAAATCTAAATGTTTAAATATTTTACCAAATTGACATGTTGTTGTTGTTATTGTGCTAGTTTTGGTTTTGAGGTGCTTGTGTTAGTGGTGGTCATGGTTGTTGATGTTGCTGTGGTAGTGGTTGTGGTTGTTGTTGAGGTGGGGTTGTTATGAAAGTGCTGGTGGTGGTTGTTGTTGTTGATGTTGCTATAGAGTTGGTGGTGGTTGTCATTGATGTGGTGGTGGGGATTGTTTTTGTTGTGGAGGTAATGGTGTTTTTTGTTGTTAAGGTGGTGATAGTGGTTATGAAGGTATCTTTTGATGTTGCTGTGGTGGTGGTTGTTGATGTGGTGGTGGTGGTGGTTATGAAGGTGGTTGTTGATATTAACGTGGTGGTGGTTGTTGTGGTTGTGGTTGTTATTTTTGTTGTGGTGTTGATGAAGGTGGTTGTTGATGTGGTGGTGGTTGGGGTTGTTTTTGTAGTGGTGGTGATGAAGGTGGTGGTTGTTGTTGATGTGGTGGTTGCTGATGTGGTGGTGGTTATGAAGGTGGTTTTTGTTGATGTTGATGTGATGGTGGTTGTTGATGTGGTGGTTGTTGATGTGGTGGTGATAAAGGTGGTTGTTAATGTTTCTGTTGCTGGGATGGTGGTGGTTGTTGATGTGGTAGTGGTGGTTATGAAGGTGGTTGTTGTTGGTAATGTTGCTGTTGTGGTGTTGGTTATGAAGGTGGTTGTTGTTGATGTGGTGGTGGTGGTTGTTGTTTTTGTTGTGGTGATGGTGGTGGTGGATGTTGTTGATGTGGTGATGGTGGTTGTTGATGTGGTGTTGATTGTTTTGGTTTTTCATGGTAGTGATAAAGGTGGTTGTTGTTGATGTTGCTGTGGTGGTGATGTAGTGGTGGTTGTTGATGTTGTATTGGTTATTGTTTTTGATATATTGATGATGAAGGTGGTTGTTATTGATGTAGTGGTGGTGGTTGTTGTTGATGTCATGATGGTTGTAGTTTTTGTTATGGTGGTGATGAAGGTGGTTGTTGTTGTTGATGTTGCAGGGGTGATGGGGGTTTTTGATGTAGTGGTGGTGGTAGTTGATGTTTTTGTTGTGGTGGTGAAGAAGGTGGTAGTTTGTTGTTGATGCTTTTTTATTGTTTTCAACATTATCATTGTCCTTATTTTTTGTTCTTATTTTATTTTGTTTTAGCATTAGCATTATTAGAAAATTTAATTGCTCATTTTGGTATCTTCTTCTTCTTCCTCCTCATCTTCGAGTATGCTTGTAATTGCAGTTGTTATTTGCACTGCCATGGTTTTGCTTTGTCTCTCTCCTCTTTTTCATATTTCATCTCCATGTTATTCTTCTTGTTTTCTCTCTTTTCTCGAGCGATTGTTACCGTAAGTCCACTAAACTCTTCCGTCTTCACAGTGAGTGGGCTGACTGTATTATTTCAGCCGAACGTCTACAATAAATATTCCATCCTCGGCTTTAAAAAAAACGAGAGTATTGGAGTGAGCCAGAGAGTGGAAAATCCTGATCCGCGAGGTTTTTTTGGTCCTAAACACATTCCTGTGATATCAATAATTCCTTATCTAAATGGATCCAGGACACAGCAGCAGCTGGGGCGGGTGTGTGGTCGTGCCACTGCTCATACATAAACATGGAGGAAGATGCTGTAGATGCTGTAGATTACCACCGAGTAGGGTGTCTTTTTTTCTCCCTAAAGCTGTGGCAGCAACGGTGCCCCCTACGGAGCCTTGTTTTCAACACAAATAATGAATTTTAGCCTGTTTAACACCGGAAAAAACATAATGTATATATATATATTTTTAAAAAATTTAGTCATGTCTACAAGACGCTAATAACGAGAAGACGGAATAAAAAATCAGGAAGAGGAACAAGAGCAGGGACTATTATTTTGGCACTTAGACAGACAGATTATTCTCAGGCTGCGATGAGCTCAACGAGCCATGACGGGTCCGTCTCTCGCTCTCCCGACCCACAATGCTGAGCGGCTGAAAATGCCTTTCCTTTCATAGCATGCACTCACAGTGAAAGAAATAAAAAAAAACACTCCAAAACCTCCAGAAACCAGTTGTGACCGGGCTGCAATTACGTAATGCTGCAGCCAGCAAGGCTCTGTGTGTGTGTGTGTGTGTGTGTGTGTGACTGTGACAAAAAAGACATGGGAGGAGGGAAGGGATGCGGAAACAGAGTGATCTATTAGAGCTAATAATTACAACAATAAAAGCACAAAGATGTGCTCATCACAGCGAGACGCCAGGAAAGAAGATGGTGTGAAGGTCTCGAGAGTGCGCGAGTGCGCTTCCTTAACGGCCGAGAGTGTGTCCTTCAAGGTCATTTAAAGGAAAGCGTGAAAATGTGTAATGAAGTAAAGTATGAGGGTGAGCTGTGAGAGTGACAAGAGAGACGAAGGAGTGACATCTTATAGGGAGGTCTACATGAAATGTAACGTGTATGTGTGTGTGTGTGTGTGTGTGTGTGTGTGTGTGTGTGTTGACCTTGAAACCCACATGTTTAAGTGGAGAAGTTTTATTTTTTGTTCAATCAAAGAAAAGGGACAAATGTATGTGTGTGTGTATATATATATATATATATATATATATATCTACTACAGTATATGAATAAAATACCAAAAAACCTGACAATTTCACATAACAATAATAATTCATTCAAACTTATTTACATTTTTATTTATTATAAAAATATATTTAATAATATATTTATTTATTTCAAATTTATTTCAAATCATTTATTTATTTATTTTATTATTATAGTTATTATTTATTATGTATTTACTAGAAAAAATGATTAGCATTTATTTTATGTAATTGTTGCTGTTATTATTATTATTATTATTATCTTTTTATAATTATACCATTTACTTCTACATTTCTTGCTATTTTCATTTCTGCTGCAAAATGTTTTTACTTTTTTTTATTATAATAATACAACAGTCTGAATTCTGACATTCTAACGATATTAAAACAGTGACACTGATTCATGTAAAATATTAACAATTAATTTGCATCATCATGTGGTAATTATTGTGATAACATCAATTAATAATAATAATAATAATAATAAATAATAAAAATAATGTATTATATTAATACTACTACTTCTACTAAAATAATAAAAAATAATAACAATAATGTATTGTATTATTATTTTATATATTTTTATTTTATTATAAACTTTAATTTTAATTACTTTTATTCCATTTTAAAACATACACAAAATAAACATATGTAATAAAATCTAAGAAAAATATCTGAGTATCATAAAAAATGATGCTTTACAGATATGCTTTTTAAAAGTGTTATTTTATCTCTTATTTCTAATATTTGAAGAAAAAAATCAAAGCACTTTCTATTCATCCTGTATACTCCAGTGATTGATTTATTTTATTATCATTTTATTTGTTTGTTTGTTTTTTAACACTGAGTAGAGAGCAGCGTCAGTGTGCAGTAATGGAGAAGCTGACCTCTTTGCCCAGATCTTCTCTGATGACCTGCTGGATCTCCTGCATGGTGCTGGCAGGAGCTCGACTGTGGAGGATCTTCAGCGTGCTCGTGTACTCCTCGGGCAAGAGGTAGTCCAGAGCCCCCAGGTGCTGCCCCACCTTAATGAACGTGCCTCGGTTTGCGCAACACAGGTCTCTGAGTCTCTCGGCTGAGCGTCTGTGAACCTACACACACACACACACAAATAATCTGTCAAATTCCCAAACATTCCTTTCTTTCACTCTCTCTCTCTCTCACCCAGGTCTCATTTGTCCTAAATTGTGATTGAATGGGACTCAGGGACGTGGTTTTGGGATGCCGGTCAGTGCCAGCTGGTGGAGTTGATGGCGTTCACACAGGGACGTCCCTCTGGGACCCGAGCGGATAAAGTGCCGTGAAATGAGCTCTGTTAACCCCTCACCCCGACAAAAAGGCGTTCCCTTTGTGATACAAACGCTGCTCTTTCAAATCATCACTCAAACCACAAAGACCTCACATAGCTAATTATTCTAAAACAGCCTGGAGTGTGTGTGTGTGTGTGTGTTCTGGTCTGTAGACTAAATAATGATTGTCAACTCATCTATTATTCACCTGATCTATGTGGAAAAACATCAAAAGATTGACATTAATTGACAAACAGATTAACAAACTCATGATTGACACTGTTTTTTTTCAGACATAAATAAAAACTGTAACAGTGTGAAGATGATGTTTTGTTTGCGCCCTTGCTGATGCCGTGAAGCAGTTTATCTAGATAAACCATTTTTTACATTTATTTTATTCTCTAAAGAGTCATTTGGGAGCCAAAGGAGTCGACTCCTTACTGAGTCAAATGATTCGACTCACTGAAAAGGTTTCTTACTCAGTATAAAAAAACACATCCTGTCCAAAAAAAAAAGACTCTAAAATGACTCGTGGCTATGATCCCTAAAATAAGAAATAACATATTCGATTTACTTTAAAAAATAAATAAAAAAAATTAAAAACTTCATGTAAAGCACCAGGATTTTAATCCTAATCCTCCCATTATGGGCGCTCTGCCTGCGCTTCAAGCTCATGAGAACCCGATTTCTCGCCACAAGTGCGTGCCAACAGGATGTGACGGATGGCAGATAATTATGAGGGAAGATGAGATGACACTTTTCATTTCGGCAGAAAGAAAACATGTGGCCCAAACAGGCTTTATGTGGCTGAGGAGGTAGGCTGAGCTAATGAGAGAGGCGCTAATAACTGTAATGATCTCTCGTCTCTCAAGCCTGGCTGTAGAAAGCTGCTCTCCACCCAAAGCTCTGTGTGTGGGAGGAAAAAAGAAAGATAAAGTATGACCCCCCCCCCTTTTTTTTTTTTTAATACTGTGAAACAAATTCTCTATCTTGGGGTCAAAATGTTATGCGCAGTTCCTCCACTAGGGGCAGCAAAGCAGAGCTTGAAAAACCTGCTACATCTCTTTTATGCTTTAAGCACAAAAATCCTGATCCTTTTTTTTAAATAAAGATAATAAAGAGGACAGAATCTCCA
Source organism: Hemibagrus wyckioides (assembly GCF_019097595.1). Taxonomy (NCBI): domain Eukaryota; kingdom Metazoa; phylum Chordata; class Actinopteri; order Siluriformes; family Bagridae; genus Hemibagrus; species Hemibagrus wyckioides. The sequence goes on along the minus strand of NC_080718.1, from coordinate 4,912,922 downwards.
CACAAGCTCCACAGGCTCTTCCTCGTGTGTGACGGAGCATATCCAGGCAAAATTCCTGTCACAAACACAAAGCGTGACATTCCGGATGAAGTGGGAATGCCGAAACGTTCCATCCGAGTGCAACGTTTCCATAACATAGGCGACAAACTGAATGGAACAAAGGTGGAGACGAAGAGAAGGATGTCGCTGCAGGGAGGACAGAAAAGCAGGGCAGCAGGACGAGAGGACGCAATAGGAGACTTCAGAGTGCCTGATTATCTTCCACATGATTAATTTCATCTGAGGAAGCTGCTGAAGGTGACCAGGAAGAGACAAAAGAGCAGGGAGAAAAAGCCGAGGGTGAAATTAGACTTACAGTAAACTCCAAGCTCCGAGCTAGGGCTGGAATGAAAATCGGAAAAAAAATCAATAAAGTGTCCTGCATCACAGGAGAAAAATAAAATGGCAAAACAAAAAAGCTTTTAGATTGTTCCTTCCTGCCTCAGATACATCATCTGTATAAAGTTGTACAAAGGGGTTCACAACTTCCTTAAAGGGTTCTGGGTGGAGTATTTGACAAAAAATATCATATGACTATATTCCTCTATAATGCACAATGTGCATCAAGATATGGAGGTTTGTAAATAAATTAATTAATTAATTAAATAAACAAATAAATAAATAAATAAATTTTTTGAAAAATTATAATTTATTCTCAGAAATAATTTATTAATAAATATTGCAAAGAAAAAAAAAATAAAAACCCTGCAAAATTATAAACAATCAATACAAAATTTTAACATTAAATCAGAGGTATCCAGTTTATTATTGAATAAAATAAAATAAAATAAAATAAAATAATAATTTAGATGTAAAATGTGCAGGTTGAATGTAATAATAATAATAATAATAATAATAATAAAGTCAAAAAAATGTGAAAGTAGCTTAAATAAATGTTTAAATAATTTTTAGTTAGTGGTGTATTTTCACATCATTTTGTCACATATCATTATAACACAGTACAGGAAACTAAACACAACAAATAATGTTTTTTACTTTATTATTTATTTTAGATCTAATTGTGTTGCACACACACACAATTTCAATATTTATTTCAATAAATAAATAACTTCAGTGATTCATTCATCACGTCTTTATTCATCTCTCCATCACATCCTCCGTCTGTCCACCGCCGTCCTTTTCATCTGCACGCAGAGGCACAAAGCCTGAGGTCTGTCCAGCCTAATAAGCAGCACAGACATTAATGACATATTTCCACAGCAGGCAGAAGCCATTAGACGGCCTTTTGAAAAAGCTTTGTAGAGCCATCGTCTGAACACGCCGCTGCCAGAGCACTAATAGGAGCAGGCAAAGGTTACTCTAACACCATCCGGTTCTCCAGAGCACAGAGTAACCACCATCACACCATCGGAACAACACACACACACATTATATACATCACATCTCCCTCATCATCAGCATAAATAATCACCACATTATTTTAAAAATACAGGATCATTTTTTATTTATTTTTAAAACCTTTTTTACTGAAAGACACATGATGATACTCTTAGTTTCTTCTGTTTCATTTGTTCTTTTCAAACTATTGCACATAATTACATAAGCCACACCTTCTTCACTGGAACTAATAAATAGGTCACACCTCCTTTATTGTAACCGTGAACAAATAGGCCACACCTCCCTCACTGTGAATGATAAATAGACCAAGCCTTCTTTACAGTCACCACAGACAAATACTACACAATGGTATAACTGGAACAGTAAAAAGGCCACACCTTTTTCACTGTGAACAATAAATAGACCACAGCTCCTTTACTGTCACTACAGAAAAATACTACACACCTGGATAACTGGAATAATAAAAAGGCCACACCTCCTTCAATGAAGCTAATAAATAGGCCACACCCCCGTTGATAAAACTACTAAATTGGCCACACCCCTTCAAGGGAACTTTTTAACAGGCCACAGCCATTCAGTGGAACTTATGAATTGTCCCCACCCCTTCAAGGGAACTTAATACATAGGCCACACCCCCTTCAATGGAAACAATAAATCTGCCAAACCCCTTCAAATGAACTAATAAACAGGCCACACCCTATTCAATGGAATTAATACACAGGGCACACCCCCTTCGATGAAAAAAATAAATAGGTCACACTCACTTTGATGGAACTAACAAACAGACCACTCCCCCTTCAAGGGAACTAATAAATAGGCTACACCTCCTTCAATAAAACGAATAAACAGGCCACACCCCCTTCAATGGAAAAAATATACAGGCCACACATCCTACAGTGAAACTAACAAAAATTAGTTTCTAGTAATTATTTTATTATTGTAAAAAAATAAAAAGGTTACACCCACTTCAATGGAACTAATAGGCCACGTCCACTTCATGGGAACTCATAAATAGGCCCCAACCCCTTCACTCCCTACAGAGCCCTCAGCTCTGTAACTGTAGCCACAGACCACACAGGTGCCACACCTCCTTTACTGTTACCATGGACACACAGACAAATAGAAACAGGCCACGCCTCTTTCATGAAAATTTCAACAATACAGAAACTCCAAAATCCAGTCACAATCATTGGAAAAGCTGATTCAGTAACACTACTAATCAGCCATCAGGTCATCATGTGATGAGCAGCGAAAGCGAATTTCAGGGTCAATCCGGAGATAAAAGCAGAAGTCCATCAGTCAGTTTTACCGTCTCCGAGCGCAGGACGGCGTGATGCTACTGCATCCTCGAGCCGCTCACTTTAACTGCAAGTTACATTGACTTTCTACTCATATAGCGAGCTGGCCTCAAGGCAAAAGCGCTAATCAATGACCTCTAACGTGTCCCTGCTGTAAACGGGACAGCGGCATATTATAGCTCTATTGATCTGAAACCGCAGTATCACACCTCCTGAGATATGGAGAGAGGCGCTGCTGCGATGCGTTTAACCTCTGATGGGAAAAAAACTAGTAAAAACACACATAATTCGTTTCTATACTAACAACTTCCACGTAATCATAGACTGATAACTTTGGATATGGTGGCATTTACTGTGCGGAGATGACAGAAGGAGTCTCCAGTGTGAAGGGTGACATTTATCCGCAGTATTTTTTCTTCCTGCTGCATTTATGCAACATCGGCTTGTCAGATTGCGCTACAAAGAACTGGAAGGAGATGGCGGCTTTTCTTCTCCCTGCAGTCACATGGTGAAAAGACGCCTGGTGTGCAGCACGCTGCTTCAGTCTCTCTCTCTCCTTTTGTACATGGAAGGGGAATTTGCTTTCATAGAAATTGCATCTAGCATTGCCAGGCAATTATTGCTTTACATTGTGACTTCATCAATAACCCCAGGGAGCAGGCAATTTAGAGGCTGCCCAATCTCAGGGAATTCTCAGCAGTCAATAAATGCACACCAGACCATTAAAAAGACACTCTTATTCACCCCCCTACACACACACACACACTCGGCCACCTCCAATCTCGGCTTGAAATTGTGCAGCCAGATGGAGGGCTGTGGGGTCTGTTTGGCTTGCTCCTGGCCGTGACAACAAATTAACATAAAGTAATGAGTCGCCCGAGTGGAACGCCGATGCTCTTATCCCTGTAGCTGTGATCCCATCTATCTGAGCGGAAAAGAAGAACGTTATCTCCTAACGTTCAGAGATACAGATAAGCTCGAGATGATCTTTGTGTAGCGTGGAGCTCGCTCTGGAGAAAAGTGGAGATGAGCCTGAAAAGTCTCGCGATCGTAAAACAGGCTTGTGTTTGCGTCGTGAGGAGCAGGATGAAATCTGGATGGAGATGATCAGTGGTCAATGGTCAGTGGCCAATGAGTTCATTGGTCGATTTTGGACCTCCGAGCCACCAGGGGGCCTCGTAAAAACAGGATTTACATTTTATACATATTTAATCTGATCAGCAGGTATGACTTACCTTTGAGCCATAAATCTAGATCTATGTAGTGACTATCCACGTATGTGTATCCATGACAATCACAATTCCATGAAAGCTTTTTGATGTTTTTATCATCTTTCACAAAATCACCTCAACCACTAATAAACTCTTATTCTTACATGCATACCCTGGTCACTAATTTGCAAAGTGACACACTCCTGACTCATTTGCATGTGGTGATGCCCACAAAACTCCATAAAAGCTCATGTGCACAGACCTTGAGCCCGAAATGAGCAATCAGGGTAAAGGCTGGAATACAGATGTGGACTTTTATGGAGTTTATTTTGATTTACTTTTGTGGCACTAAAAATATTTAGTAATTAAGAAGAAGAAGAAGAAGAAATAGGCCAGAAGAAGAAGAAATAGGCTACACCCCCTTTAGTGGGGAAAAACAAAAAGTCACACCCACTTCAATGAAACTAATAAACAGGCCACACCTCCTTAAAGTGAACTAATAAACAGGCCACGCCCCCTTCAATGGAAAATAAAAAGGCCATACCCACTTTAATGGAACTAACAAACAGGCCACACATCCTTCAGTAAAACTAATAAATAAGCCACACCTCCTTTAATAGGAAAAAACAAAAAGGTCACACCCACTTCAATGAAACTAAAAAAAAAAATAGGCCACACCCCCTTCAGTGGAACTAATAAATAGGCCACACCCCCTTCCATGGAAAAAATAAATAGGTCATGCTCACTTCCATGGAACTAACAATCAGGCCACACCCCCTTCAAGGGAACTAATAAATAGACTACACCTCCTTCAATGGAAAAAATAAAAAGGCCATACAAACTTTACTAGAACTAACAAACAGGCCACACCTCCTTCAGAGATTTAATAGGAAAAAATAAAAAGGTCACACCTACTTCAATGAAACTAATAGATAGGCCATGCCCTCTTCAAGGGAACTCAGTAATAGGTCACACTACAGAGCCCTCAACTCTGTAACTGTAGCCACAGACTACACCTCCTTTACTGTTACCATGGACACACAGACACATAGAAACAGGCCACGCCTCTTTCATGAAAAGTTTAACAATACAGTAACTAAAAATATTTAGAGTTAAGTGAGTGCTAAATTGTTCATTAGCTAAAAAATGTAGACAAAAAAAAATAAAGACAAATCAACAAGAAATTAGCTTTATTCATGATGTCTGAAGTAATAATGTCTGCATATATGATCCCAAGATCCCATTATTGAAAGCATAAATATCTCTACATCGATATCTACAGGCTCAGCATACTCTCAGCTACGTGACTCTGGCTAAGAGACTCCGCCTTTTCCCTTGCTGCATTTTTTAAACCAATCACTATTCCCTGTGACGAGCGTCTGTGATTTCTCTGCCGTCAGACTGAAACCCATTTGCCGAGTCAGTCTGATTACGACGAGGTCAAACGGCGCGATCGGAAAGACACCGGAGACGCTCAGAGGATTTAATCGAGTGGGACGTGGGGCAGATAGCGTAGCTTCATTCCTGTACATTAAATATGTAACGACATGGCAGGCATGGCTGTGGACACACTGACTGATTACTGAATATTTAAATTAGTTTCATCCTGTGACCATTTAATACAACTGTGTAATCTATATAGAAAACAATCTCAGGACTCAAGACTGGTCTAAAAGCTTTTAAAATCTTTCAACAAGCTGCTTTAATAACGATTTTTTTTTTATCCTAATAAATATTTTGTATTAATGCAATCAGACGTGAGGAGCGAATGACGCAATCCAACACTCGTCTTCACGTCTAATCGATACGCTTCTCCTTCCAACTGACTTGTTTAGAGGAAACTTTAAGAGTTCAGACTAAATTAAACTGTCTCTCGCTCTCTCTCTCAGGATAAATAATGAGTTTTGTATACTGGGACAGCGAGGTCACACCCAGTGAAGCATGTACACTACTCTAGTGCACTCTAAATAAGTGATTAAGGGACTTTCCACTGACTGGACACGAGGATATGAACACATTCGACGTTGATGATATTGTTATTCTAGACGTTTAACACCTGCAGCATTGATACTTATTCAGGTGTGGACTCTGACCTACACTGTCCTCTTAGCAGAACGGAGATGACCAAATATTAGTTTAAAAAACTAAAGAAATAAAACACAAAAACATCAAGCTGTGATAAATCCATGAAATGTACATTCCTAAGAGCTGTTTTAAAAAAATATATTAATGCTGCAAAAAATAAATAAATAAATAATAATAATAATAATAATAATAATAATAGCAGTAACAATTGCATAAAATAAATGCTAATAATCTTTAATGTAATAATAATTATTAAAATAAATAAATTTTTAGAAATTAAGTATTTTATTAAATATATAATTATGATAAATATAAATGTAAATAAATTCAATAAAAAGTATTATTGTTATGTTAAATTGTCAGGTTCTTTGAAAGTATTTTATTCATATAGTATATTTTATATATAAAATATATAATATATTAATATGAAAAAATTAATTAATTAATTAATTAAATATATTAATTGAATTCTTTTTTTAAAGAATATATTCTCTTAGGAATGTACATGTCATGGATTTATCGCAGCTTGGTGTTTTTGTGTTTATATATATATATATATATATATATATATAAATTATTTTTAGCCAGAACTTTCCAAAATAATAGTTTGAAATAACTAAAATAATTAAATAAATAAATCTTAAAAGTTTTTACGTTCAAGAAGCTGAATTTCTGCACTTCAAGTAGCAATTTCTAAACATACATATTTATAGAAAATAATGAAATATTTTTTTAAACTTGCTAACCAAAAGCCAATGCAGTGGATCCACCAAAAGAGTATATTTATCTATAATTAAAATAAATAATACATTTTGATTTCCACATTCTCAAAGATTTCCAAAAATAGTTTTAATCAACATCTGAAAACAAAGTAATAGTGCTGCGTTAAAATAAACTAACAAAAAAAATAAAAGTTTCAAGAATTTAATTTACAAAATGTACATTTTTAGAAGCTTAGTTTAAGCACATTAATTTCTAATAAAAATATTTTAATTTCTGCTTGTCAACAAAACTATTATGCCTCTTAATTAATTAATAAACATAAATAAATAAATAAATAAATAAATAAATAAATAAATAAATAGTGTGCATGTTGTAAATAATTATTATAAAATATTTAGAAATAAAATTGTTCAGTTTTGCAGAATTTAATTTTAATTGCAGAACATTACATTAACTACAGTTCTATCAGTAAATGTATTAATAAAATGATTTTTTTAATATTCGTGATTACATTTAAAAATATTAAATTACATTTGTGTATTTTTTAAATTATATTACATTTTACAAATGTTACAGATTGAATGGCTTGTTTTTCCAGGTTTTTCTTAATTTATCTGTAATTTTGGGGTCATTTTTTTTTCTTTTAAATTCCACTGTTCCTCTTCAGTGCAGGTAATAGATGCACTTACACATGTAGTAATTTTTCATTTCCTGGAATTATTTTTTTTCTTTTTCTTTTAATAAGCATGAAACAAAATGCTTTCTAACTCACAATGACCTGAGGTTTGTATCATGAAGCAGAAATCCAGAACATTCCCTTTAATCTTTCAGAATTGCTGCAGGAAAGCTCTTCTGGGAAAAAGCCTTTCAAACACGACCCTCCTGAAAACAGAGAGAGTTCAGAGAGATGTGACCTTCAGAAACAGCTCAGATTTGAACCATGTGTGGATGTTAAAAGCATCTGAGTCATTGGAGGAGCTACAAGGAGCTAAGAGGAGCCATGAGGAGCTACCAGGAGCTAAGAGGAGCCATGAAGAACTACAAGGAGATACAAGGAACTGTGAGAAGCTACAAGGAGCTGTGAAGAGACATGAAGAACTACAAGGAGATACAAGGAACTGTGAGAAGCTACAAGGAGCTGTGAAGAGACATGAAGAACTACAAGGAGATACAAGGAACTGTGAGAAGCTACAAGGAGCTGTGAAGAGACATGAAGAACTACAAGGAGCTACAAGGAACCATGAGAAGCTACAAGGAGCTGTGAAGAGCCGTGAAGAACTACAAGGGGCTACAAGGAACTGTGAGAAGCTACAAGAAGCTACCAGGAGCTAAGAGGAACCATGAGGAACTGCAAGGGGCTGTGCGAAGCTGTGAGGAGCCGTAAGGTGACATGAGGAGCTGTAAGGAGCTACAAGGAACTACGAGGAGCTGTGAAGAAATACAAGAAGCCACAAGGAGCTGTGACGTGCTGATCTGTGAGAATCTGTGAAGAGCTTCAAGGAGCTTTGAGGAGCTGTGAGGAAATACGAGGAGCTATGAGGAGCTGTGAGGAAATACGAGGAGCCACAAGGAGCTATGAGGAACTGTGAGGAGCTGTGAGGAGCTACAAGAAGCTGTGAGGAGCTGTTAGGAGTCGTAAGGTGACATAAGGAGTGGTGGGGAGCTATGAGGTGCTGTAAGGAGCTGTGGGGAGCTATAAGGAACTATACAAGGAGCTGTGAAGAAATAAGAGGAGCCACAAGGAGCTATGAGTAGCTGTGAGGAGCCGTGAGGAGCTACCAGGAACTAGGAGGAGCTATAAGGAGCTGTGAGGGGCTGTGAAGAGCTACACTGAGCTACAAGGAACTGTGCAAAGCCATGAGGAGCCATAAGGTGACATTAGGAGCTGTAGGGAGCTATGAGGAGCTGCAAAAAGCTACCAGGAGCTACCAGGAGCCTTGAGGAGCTATAAGGAGCTGATAGTAGCTATAAGGAGCTACAAGCAGCTATGAGGAGCTGTGAGGAGCTGTGAGGAGATACAAGGAGCCATGAGGAACTACGAGCAGCTACGAGGAGCCATGAGGAGCTATAAGGAGCTGAGAGTAGCTATAAGGAGCTACGAGCAGCTATGAGGAGCAAAGAGGAGCTGTGAGGAGCTGTGAGGAGATACAAGGAGCCATGAGGAACTACGAGCAGCTACGAGGAGCTGTAAGGAGCTACAAGCTACAAGTTTGTAGGTTCAACATCCGTCCCTGTTAAATAATCCTGTGGAATTTTTTCCACACTTCGGAATAATGTGCAGTAAAAATCTGACACCTTTTTTTTTGTTCTAGCTAATTGTGTTTCAGGAGAGAAAGCTGCTTTAACACCTGCTCTACACCTGAGTGCGACACAGACACCAGCGTGCTAATGTTTCTCTACGGAAATTCATTACGTCGGCCATTTCACGCGCCGCTGCGACCTAACCGCCGACTGATTTACCGTTCCTCTCCGTGCCGCGCTGTGAACGAAGAGACGCCATCTTCCTATATTCCCATCTTCCTTCCTGCTGGCCAACACACACACACACTTGTGCGACAAGCAGATGAAAAGACGACATGGTTTTATATATATAAAAAAAAACCCTCTTTTATAATGGTTACCAAACCCTCCCTCCATCACGCCCCCTTCGCTCAGGAAGGATTTGTAATTTAAAGGTCTAATAGTCAGAGCTGCCGTCTGGATCTCCCGGATCGTCTAACCCTCGTCTTAATGGACTGTAATGAAGTCCAGTGATGGACTGAAAGCCCAGGAGACTAAACCCGAAGGCAGATATGTAAAGCAGCAGTGTTTGGCTCACGATAGAGACGTTTATACACCAGTCTCCTTGGAATAACCCCCATTTTTTAGGGTTTAGTCATAGCCAAGGGTGTATACACTCTATAAATGTACAAAAATAAATAAATTAAATTAAATAAATTTAAAAAAATTGTAACTAGGTCAAAAAATAAACAAATTAATAATAATAATAATAATAATAATAATAATAATAATAATAATAATAAACACTTGTTGCCTTGTTTCTAAATTGAGCAGCAATTTTTCTACTCCCCGGATCCTGATAAGTGTCCAGTCATTAGCATCATGTCTGTGTTCTTCACTCGCATTTAAACAGCGAGCCACTTCAGAGGACACAAAGCGCAGAGAGGGAGAGAGAGAGAGAGAGAGCGCAGAGAGAAAGAGCAGAGAAAGAGAGAGAGAGAGAGAGAGAGAATGAGAGAAATAGCAGAGAAAGAGAGAGAGAGAGAGAGAGAGAGAGAGAGTCCAATTGTGTCTCGGCTAATCAGGAGGAGATACAAGTGCCTGCAGGTTGATCTGTATGCCTGTACATCTGTCGGCTTTCGCTCCGGAGACGTGAGCTCACTCTCTCTGATCTTATGAAAAGGAAATATTAAAGAAACGTGAGCAGTATTTATATGAAGTTAGAACTTTTTATAGTACTCATTATTCACGTGAGTGCAACAAAAAGTCTAACCAGTTCTGTGATGCTCTGTGACGTTCTCTTATGCTCTGTGACGTTCTCCATTGCTCTATGATGTTGTGTGGTGCTCTGTGATGTTGTAAATTTCCCATTGGGATGAATAAAGTATCTATCTATCTATCTATCTATCTATCTATCTGTCTATCTATCTATCTATCTATCTATCTATCTATCTATCTATCTATCTATCTATCTATCTATCTATCTATCTATCTATCTATCTATCTATCTATCTATCTATCTATCTATCTACTCCTATGCCCTCTGATGTTCTCCGATTATATATGTGATGTTCTGCGATGTACTGTGATGTTCTTTAATGTTCTGTGATGTTCTGTGATGCTCTCTGATGTTCTGTAATGTTCTCTAATGTTCTTTAATGTTCTGTGATGTTCTGTGATGCTCTCTGATGTTCTGTAATGTTCTCTAATGTTCTGTAATGTTCTGTGATGCTCTCTGATGTTCTGTAATGTTCTCTAATGTTCTCTAATGTTCTCTAATGTTCTGTGATGCTCTCTGATGTTCTGTAATGTTCTCTAATGTTCTGTGATGCTCTCTGATGTTCTGTAATGTTCTCTAATGTTCTGTAATGTTCTCTAATGTTCTGTGATGCTCTCTGATGTTCTGTAATGTTCTCTAATGTTCTGTGATGCTCTCTGATGTTCTGTAATGTTCTCTAATGTTCTCTAATGTTCTCTAATGTTCTGTGATGCTCTCTGATGTTCTGTAATGTTCTCTAATGTTCTCTAATGTTCTGTGATGCTCTCTGATGTTCTGTAATGTTCTCTAATGTTCTGTGATGCTCTCTGATGTTCTGTAATGTTCTCTAATGTTCTCTAATGTTCTCTAATGTTCTGTGATGCTCTCTGATGTTCTGTAATGTTCTCTAATGTTCTGTGATGCTCTCTGATGTTCTGTAATGTTCTCTAATGTTCTGTAATGTTCTGTAATGTCCTGTGATGCTCTCTGATGTTCTGTAATGTTCTCTAATGTTCTGTAATGTTCTCTGATGTCCTGTGATGCTCTCTGATGTTCTGTAATGTTCTCTAATGTTCTGTGATGCTCTCTGATGTTCTGTAATGTTCTCTAATGTTCTGTGATGCTCTCTGATGTTCTGTAATGTTCTCTAATGTTCTGTAATGTTCTCTGATGTCCTGTGATGCTCTCTGATGTTCTGTAATGTTCTCTGATGTCCTGTGATGCTCTCTGATGTCCTGTGATGCTCTCTGATGTTCTGTAATGTTCTCTAATGTTCTGTAATGTTCTCTAATGTTCTGTAATGTTCTCTGATGTCCTGTGATGCTCTCTGATGTTCTGTAATGTTCTCTAATGTTCTGTGATGCTCTCTGATGTTCTGTAATGTTCTCTAATGTTCTGTAATGTTCTCTAATGTTCTGTAATGTTCTCTAATGTTCTGTAATGTTCTCTGATGTCCTGTGATGCTCTCTGATGTTCTGTAATGTTCTCTAATGTTCTGTGATGCTCTCTGATGTTCTGTAATGTTCTCTAATGTTCTGTGATGCTCTCTGATGTTCTGTAATGTTCTCTAATGTTCTGTAATGTTCTGTGATGCTCTCTGATGTTCTGTAATGTTCTCTAATGTCCTGTGATGCTCTCTCATGTTCTGTGATGCTCTCTCATGTTCTGTGATGCTCTCTCATGTTCTGTGATGCTCTCTCATGTTCTGTGATATTCTGTTATGTTCTCTAAAAATAAATGAATTATTAAATTTGTGAAAAAGAAATTAATCGAGTGACAACAAAAATCACACACATCACAGTCAGTCATTACACATGAGAACATGTGAGTCACATCTATAAATCAGAGGTCCAAATGTCACACAAGACATCTGTGCATCTTTTCTGTAAGTGTTTGGATGCACGAGGAAGACCGTGGTCTGTGCACCGTTATTCAGATATCCCTCAGAATCCGATCTGACTCTTTAGAGCCTGGTGACAGATTGTGTACTCAAAGCTAATGAAATCTGTCGTGTGATTAAATATGCACACTTTCAAAATACTTCCTCCCTCTATCTCTCTCTCTCCATCTCTCTCTCTCTGGTCAGCGTAGCCGTCCTGCAGTCGGGGCTCGTAAATGGTGTTTTAAAAGACTCCTGCAAAATTTCCCATCATGAGAGATCTCTATTAATTAACGTAGCGAGTAGCTAAAAGCCAGATCCTACTCTGAGTGCTTTATTGCGCCATCGTGGCCAATTATCTGTCTATTTTTCAGCCAAGCTCTGAGTTAATAAATTCAGAGAGTGAAGATGGATGTGCCGTCTTGGCTGTGTGCTTTTCAAATAAATAAATAAATAAATAAAATACCTACAAAAACCTGCAGCTTTATACTGTGTTTAGTTTGATTCTTTGAGAGCAACCTGAACCTACATTTAGCAGATTATCAACAAAAAAAAAATGCCACATGCGAGAAAGAGAGAGAGGGAGAGAGAGAGAGAGAGAGAGAAACGAACAGGAGCAATTTAGCTCGGAGCCACAGCTAATTTCATGCTCTGCGTTTTATTCTCCTGCTTCAGTAATTCAGAGTCGGTTAGGCATGCGCACTGGAGCACTGAAACACTGGAACGCCAAAACGCTCCTCTGATAATCCGGGACATTTACCCTCAGGCTGGATGCAGAAGAATTCCGACTATGGATCACAGCTCACAGCCTGCGTCCTGTATCTAATACCATATTTCCTACACAGTAATATTCCTATCTTCTACACTGAATACGTCAAATTAAATCCGTTCGGTTAAATGGTTCCGTCGTGTCCAAGGTTACACATCCGCACGCAGCGACGTCTCGGGCTCAATGTGGAGAAATGACCATTAACCATCTGCTCAACATCAATCAGTAACGAGCGCTCGATTAGCGCTGGCGTAAAGCATTTTTATCTTTTATCCGATGTGATTTCTGCATTTCTGTACATAAGCACGTCGAAAACTGGAGACCAGGAAACCAAGGCTGAAATTATATGAGCTTAAAAATGCTACAATATCAAAATTTTACAAAAATAATCGATTGATTATTTTCCACTAACTAGCAAATATTTTAACGATAAGCAACCGGAAAATGCTTGATTGATACTTGTTACTTTTTATCCATTTAGAGTTACTTTAATGTTTTCAAAGTGCTGATACTGGAGACTCCTTCCATACATGCTAAATGGACTTAGCAGCAACATCAGAGATGATGTAAATTAATCAGCACCTTCTGACCAATCAGGATTGAGAATTCCACAGCGCTGAGGTACAAAGTTGTTTACAAGGAATAGAAATTAAATAAAGGCGCAGATCTGATATCTGTGCCTAAAGTATTATATCATCATCATCATAATCATCAATGTCATCTTCGTCATCGTCGTGGTCTCTTCAGGCTCTTCCTCTTCACGCTGACTCTACACTGAACACGACAGCTGGATTAAGTATTTATGTGCGCTGCTTGAAAAAAGGAGCTTGTCAGCATTCCTTCAAAACCCGAACAGAAACGTTAAACGCTCCACTTTTTCCCCCTCGGCCCCCGAGAGAGAGGCACGTTTTATATAGAACCGGAGCCCTCGAAGGACGTGACCTATATACGCACTCACATTTACATTGTAGACATGTTTGCTTTGGACTCTGGTCAGCTCCGTGAGAGAGGGGGAGGGAGAGGGGGGGAGAGAGAAAGAGAAAGACAGAGAGAGAGAGAGAGAGAGAGAGAGAGAAAGAGGCAGAGAGAGAGAGGGAGAGGGGAGAGAGAGAGAGAGAGAGAGAGAGAGAGAGAAAGAGAGAGAGAGAGAGAGAGAGAGAGAGAGAGAGATGTGGAGGGAGAGGGAGGGGGGTAGAAGGAGAGAGACAGAGAGAGAGAGATAGGCAGAGGGGAGAGAGAGAAAGAGAGAGTGCTGCCATCTAGTGTTTCTACTAATATTTACTATTTAAAGTCATAAATTTGAATATAAATAAATAAATAAAAACACAAAGCCACCATTATCAGTTTCCCCTCATTTTTATCGGGTTTTTTAAAGCTTATAAGGTATCTCATTAAATATTAAGTACTTAATGCATTTTTCATTTATTTTTTTCAGTTTTTTTATACTATTTATTTATTTATTTATTTATTTATTTATTTATTCCTGTCTGTTTGTTGGTTGATTAATTGATTGATTTATTGATTGATTGATTTGTCTACAATGATCACTGAGTTCCAGTCATAGCTGATGCATTTACTGAGTTAAATGAACAAATATTTCAAGAAAAAGAAGTTTTAAAATAAACACTGTCGTTAATTAGATTAGATTACGTTAAAAAATCACCTCACAAATCCTACTCGCCGATTCTGATCGGTCAGAAACAAACAAAAAAAAATGTTCCAACAGGTTACCGTTTCTATAGTAACGGTTCTTCCATGAGGCTGTGATGGGATTGCTGATACTGTGAAGGCAGATGTTTATCCAGCGAGCATGGAAGGAGTCTCCATCGTCAGTGCCATGCAGCAGCTCTACGGTTTCAGACATCTTTATTTTTTTCAGTTTCTCATTAACAGGACATGTGTCACGATTTCATTAAAAAAACGTTCACTGTTGTCAAAATGCTTAGTGTCGGAGGAATACATGCAAAAAAATTTAATGCAGGAGAGACCAGGATAGGACCAAATTACTGAAGAAGTGAGTGAGATTCTCACAAATATTCTGTTTCAGAGAGTGAGATTGGAAAAAAACTTTCTGTAGACGTGAATGAGTTTGGATGAATCTTCTGTTTCAGTAAAGATTGGATAAATATTCAGTAAATGTGAGTGAGATTGGACAAACATTCTGTTTGAGTGAGCAAGACTGGAGAACTTTACCATTAGCGCAAGTGAAATTTGATAAATTTTCCGTTTGAGAAAGCAAAATTGGAAAAAATCTCCGTTTGAGAAAGTAAAATTGGAAAAATTTTCCATTTGAGAAAGCAAAATTGGATAAATCTTCTGTTAGAGTGAGCAAAATTGGAAAACTTCCATTTCAGAGAGCAAGATCGAGCAACTTTCTGCAAAAAAGTGAGTGAAAACTGTCTGTGGGAGCGAGTAAGATCAGAGCGAGTAAGCGAGTAAGATCCCGCAGAAGTGAGCGAGATTCCCAGGATTGGAGAATAAGTCTGCATTATTTCAGGAGACTTCCAGGGATCAGGGATGAGGCTAAAGTTCTAACCGGCTAAAGCGCTGTTGAAACCCTGGTGAGAAACTCAAACCTGGTGTATTAGTGGCTAATTTTTTCAGGATTCGTTCCAGCTGTGTTGTGAATCGAGCGTTTTAAATACCGCATTAAAACGACAAGCTGGAAATCAGGAACCTTCCATAAACAAGCGCATGTTTTTTTTTTATTTTCATTTTTCCGGCGCAGCTGAGAAGCCGAGAGTAAATCAGCAGTGTTTGTCCTCGCTCTCTGCTCATTTCCCTCGCCTTCACTCCCTCTTCAGTGGCAGCGTTTTAAAAAGAAGAGCGAGGCACAACATCTGTGTGACTCCTGGCAACCTCCATTTTTTGTTTTTTTTACCGTTTACTCAACAGCAAAGTGGCGGCTAATGACAGCGCCGAGGACGCAAAAGCAAACTTTTCTTTTTTTCCTCACGTGTTTTCGAATTCTCTTTAACTCCTAACGGAAAAACGTCGTCTCGCTGGAATTGTGTGTGGAATAAACTTCCGATGAATTAATCCGTAATGTTTCAGGACAGTTTATAAGATTACAGGGTGAAGAGGTGAAGAAGGTACAGGAGTTTAAGTACTTGGGGTCAACAGTCCAGAGTAATGGAGAGTGTGGGAAAGAGGTAAAGAAGCGAGTGCAGGCAGGTTGGAATGGGTGGAGAAAGGTGTCGGGAGTTCTGTGTGATAGAAAAATATCGGTGAGAATCAAGGGGAAGGTGTACAGGACAGTGGTGAGACCGGCCATGCTGTATGGTTTAGAGGCAGTGTCACTGACGAAGAGACAGGAGTCAGAGCTGGAGGGAGCGGAGCTGAAGATGTTGAGGTTCTCTTTGGGAGGGACAAGGTTCGACAGGATTAGGAAGGAGTACATCAGAGGGACAGCTCATGTTGGACGTTTGGGGGACAAAGTTAGGGAGGACAGATTAAGATGGTTTGGACATGTTCAGAGGAGGGAGAGTGAGTATATTGGTAGGAGAATGTTGGACATGGAGCTGCCAGGCAGGAGGAAAAGAGGAAGGCCAAAGAGGAGGTATATGGATGTAATAAATGAGGATATGAAGCTAGTGGGTGTAAGTGTTGAGGAAGTGTTGGGTGCAAGTCTTGAAGATAGGGATAGGTGGAGAGAGATGATTCACTGTGGAGACCCCTGAAGGGAAAAGCCAAAAGAAGAAGAAGAATTTCAGGACGGTTTGAGAAGAAGAACTTCCGTAATTATTCCTGAGGGTTCTGAGGTAAATCTATCTGCAGCATGAAACACGGCGCCACTCACTTCTCGCTTCTGATTGGTCAGCAGGCGATATGTGGATGTTCCACAACGTTAGAAATTCCGAATTCCCGTTTTTCCGAGGTAAGTCAAACGCAGCATTCCAATTGGTCCGCTATAAAATCAGTGATGTTTTTAATGAAGCCATGTTGTGATTTTTCGCTGATGTACGAATGAACAGTGTGTGATGAAAATGTGTGAAAAATGTCCTTTTTTAACTCCTGGTCCTGATGAGCTGCATTCTGCTGAATAATTTACATAAATGCACATGATTAGAGAAACCGGAAACAATCCTGTTTAAACGTAATAAACAAACAGGGGCAGTGGTGGCTCAAGTGGTTAAGGCTCTGGGTCGTTGACCGGAAGATCAGGGGTTCAAGCCGCAGCACCGCCAAGTTGCCACTGTTGGGCCCTTGAGCAAGGCCCTTAACCCTCTCTGCTCCAGGGGTGCCGTATCATGGCTGACCCTGCGCTCTGACCCCAACCTCCAAGGATGGGATATGTGAAGAAAGAATTTCACTGTGCTGTAATGTATATGTGACAAATAAAGGCTGTTTCGTTTCAAACAAACTTTTTTTTTTATAATTCGATTTTCCTTCAGGTATTTTTGTTGCTTTTTCAGATCCCCTTGCTAGCCCAGGGACTTACTCCTGATCCACCTCTCACCATTTACTTCTTTTCTAGAAGCTTTTGATAAAAAAAATTCTGACAAAAAAAAAAAAAAAATCCTCTGTCTTTTTGAAAGCTTGTCCATTTGTACATAAGTGTCCTTCTGTCAGTTTGGTCAAAATGGACGTCATTTCACTAAGTGTCTTCTATTTTTCACCACCTCCCCCTCGGCTGAAGTCTGAGTCTGACCCGAGCCGAGTGACGGGAGCAGAACGGCGGAGTAAAAAGAAAAAATAATAAACTTCCATCACCTCTGACTCATAATAACAGCTTTAATCTGGCAGTGTGACGTCTTGACCTTGGTCCTGTCTGACATTGTGGCGTCCCTCATCGTCATCCTCCTCCTCCTCTGATAATGTCTGCTCGTCAGCAGGTCTGCGCTCAGGCGATATGCATTATTCATTAAGGCTAAGTAAGCTACATTTAATTTGCGAATCAGCTGTTCGCGTTAGCCGTAATGATATGCTAATAGCTGTGGAGACTCTAAAGTCCCTGAGCAGAAGCTCCTGAGAGAGAAGAAGAGCTTAGAGCTGCAGAATCATGCTACAGTATAGAACATTATTCTGCACGGGTCTTCGTCTGTACGCTCGGCTAAAAACGGAGAAATATCTCAAAACAGATGATCAGCTTCAATCCCGATGGAGTTTGTACAGATTGTCAGGAATCTGATAAATCACAAGATTAAAAAATTCTGGTTTAAATCAGTTGCATTTAGCTTTCTGTGTTATGAACTCCTTCATAACATGTTATAATGCGATAACGCACACCACTCTTACAGACACTTCAAGAGTGAGTTTATTTTACTACAGATAACAGGTTTTTTTTACTTAAAACAAAAAGAAACATTTGTTAAATGTAAACATGTAATATGTAAAAATATGTTAAACATGTTAAAGGTTTATTAAATGTGTATAAAAATCATATATAATATATATATTTATTAAATTAAATTAAATTAGTTTTTCTTGTTTTGTATGAAAAGCTGTAACTAATATTTAATAAACATTTCATATTTTTTATTTTAAATGCTTCTGCATATTTAAGATACAAAGAATTACAAAGATACAAAGAATTAAGAAAAATGTTAAGATTTCAATTTTATTTGTCACTTGCACAACTAAACACGGTACAACTTGGATAAAAATCTACTGAAATGCTTTTCGGCTATCTGTGTCAAAAAAATCTGTGTCATTTTCTAATTTAAGAAATTAAATTAGAAAATATTAAAATAGATTTTTATATGAATATGGATTGGTGGCAGAGTGTAAAATCATTTTTACCAGAAAGTTCAAATAGAAATTTATAATTAAATCTTAACATTTTAAACTTTTTTAATTTAATTTAATTAATTTTCTAACCAAATGCATTATTTAATTCTTTTAAACTTAATGCATTATTTAATTTTTTAACCAAATGCATTATTTAATTTTTTATCCAAATGCATTATTTTTTTTAACCAAATTGCATTATTTAATTTTTTAAAACCAAATGCATTAATTAATTTTTTAAAACCAAATTCATTATTTTATTTTTTAAATTCATTTAACTGAAATTGTTTTTCTAATTACATCTTTAACTAAATGCATTATTTAATTTTCAACCAAATGCATTATTGAATTGTTTTTTATTTTATTTTATTTGTTATTTTATTTACATTTTGTAACCAAATGCATTGTTATTTTTTTAAACCAAATGCATTATTTGAAGGGATTTTGTTTATGTTCTGATAAAATGTTAAATAAATATTTCCACCCAATTTTATTTATTTGCCAATCTCCACAAGCTGAAGCTAAAGCCAGGCGTTTCATTAATAAAAAATAAATAAATATTTACTTTTTCAGTGTTATAAGGTGACTAAAACAATTCACGATGTGCATCATGCCATCACATCCCATCCTTCCTTTCCCATCACGTCCTCAGGTGTTTTATTTCTTATATAAAAGATAAGGCAATTACGGTGACATAACACTCGATATCTGTGAAAGTAATTACGCTTGGACTACAATGGAGCTTTCAATAATGAGCGAGAATTGATAAGTCGATGTCTAATTTACAGCCCAAACAATCAGCCCTTAATGTTCCAAACAATCTGATCGCGTCGTCCTTCTCCAAAGCTGAAACTCAGATGAGGGACACTATTTTGTTAATTTTACACCGTAGACACTGGATGATTTATTCAGCGGGAAATAAAACCCGTAAATATGAAAATGAAATGAATGAAACATAAAATAAAAAAAATAAAGAAGTAAAATTACACTAATGGTGGCCTTTCAGTATAATTTAGCAGCTAATTGCAGTTTTTGAACTCTCGCTTCTTGAAGTGAACATTCTTCTAAACATCTAATCAGCCTCTAATTATTTTCACATTTCCCTACAGGCCTTCAGACAGCGCCGGCTTTCTTGCAGAGACGGCTTAAAAACAACAACAACAACAACACCATGCACAAAAATATGGTTTAAAACACTAAACCCGAGGCGGCAAGAACGGGGTTGAGGTTAGACTCGGGGACAGGAAGCGGACGCTCGACATATGCTCGGGTTTTCCTGAGAACGTGCAAAGTGATGAGAACAGCTCTGTTCCTTCATGCATGCGATCCGCTTCCGTGTGCTGGCCCTCGTTTTCCCGCAAGCCTTCATGAGTAAATTACAATCTGGAGCTGATTTCCACTCACAGACTTTGAGAGATATTTTCTGTCTCTTGACCAAGCATCTCTCTCACTCGCTTACGTATTTAAACCAGCAGTTTGTATAACATATATTTAAATATCCAAGAAACAACTCTAACAACTTCGTCCTTGAGCGAATTTATGAATATGCAAATTTCTATACCTTTCTATACCATCCTGACTAGCTAAACTGGTTCACTTCAGAACACAGCTCATGTTTATACTAAATAATTTCAATGTTTCTAATCCCACATTCCTATTCTTGCCAAACCTGTACAGTGGAACCTCGGCATACCAATTGAATCGGTTCTGGAGGCGAATTCTTAAGATGAAAATTTTACTGAAAATAATTTTCCAGTCAGAAATAATGTAAATGCAGATAATCCATTCCAGCCGCCCAAAAATATGACCAATACGAAGTGTATGTAAACTGTATGGCTGCCTATAAAGAACTGACCCAAGCCAAGTATTCCATGTCAAGGCTCCTCACAGGAAGTCGTGCCACCAAGCTTGGGCTAGAAATAGAACAGACCGCCCACACCACCAATCTGTCAACAAAAAAACGCCCGAAAAATCACCTAGCTTTTGAACGCATGCCGAAGGCGACATTGGTATCATGGGTTGACTCTTTCCAAACAGCTTTCACTGACTGAAAAAAAATTCATAAACTCACTTCGGCTGGCTTCGCTTGACTTTCCACTGACACAAAGAAGTATGTGTGACTTAGCTGGCGTTCAGTTTGTTTCGTTTCGTTCGTATGCCGAAAATGCTTTGTATTACGATGCAAATTTCAATTCTTAAGGTGGACACTAGTAAGGGAGGACATTTGTATGGTTCCACTGTATAAATATGAGGTCACCATAACAACCACTTTTAGCGACTATAGGTATTTATTTTTAATGCCATCAATTCAACATATAAACTTTTTTCCCATTACGGATTATTCGAGATGCAGAAAATGCGACGGCGGTCCCAGTAGAGACGCAATAAATCATTAAAATGGTTTCAATTTCGATCGGAAGTGCGAACCGTTCCTAATGCTAAAGTCGCGATGACAAAGCTGATGGAAGCCTCCTGCTCGCTGTCAGTGCAGCTCATTATGCAATGAAATCATCACCAGATGCACCTTTTTACTTTCGAACTTCCTCCTTCAGAGTATGACTTAATATCCTGTGGCTTAGAAACAAGCTGAGGTGAATCAAAAAGAGCAAAAAATGACCTTCAACTGGTCGCCATAACTCATGCTGAAAAATGTCCGGCGGTTCATTATCAGCCTCGGCAGTGCCGCCGCTCCCCCGCAGGGCCGTTAGAGGGAGTTAATGAATTACAGTGTAACACCCCAATTAACGAGGTGGGGCCAGATCAGGAGAGTGCCAGGGAGGCTTGTGGTATATCACTGAGAAACAAATGACCCTGCGTGTGGGGGTTCACCTCGGTTATGGAGGTGTTTTAACAGTGCAGTTTGTGCAGCCAGACACTGTTTCTGCACTTTATAACAGAGCTTGATGAAATGAATCAAACTATTCTGAGCCATTAGCATAAAAATGATTCATTAAAAGGCATCATGCTGTTCGTCATGTTTAAACGACTCGTGATTCATAGAGTGGTTTACCTCTTAAAAGACAGAGTCAGTCCACATCGCTGAATTCATTTCAACGGAAAAGCACAGAGGCCACGCCTCCTTCACTTGGACTGAAACTCACTGAGGCCACGCCTCCTTCACTTGGACTGAAACTCACTGAGGCCACGCCTTCTTCATTTGGACTCAAACTCACAGAGGCCACGCCTTCTTCATTTGGACTCAAACTCACAGAGGCCACGCCTTCTTCATTTGGACTCAAACTCACAGAGGCCACGCCTTCTTCATTTGGACTCAAACTCACAGAGGCCACGCCTTCTTCATTTGGACTCAAACTCACAGAGGCCACGCCTTCTTCATTTGGACTAAAACTCACAGAGGCCACGCCTTCTTCACTTGGACTGAAACTCACTGAGGCCATGCCTTCTTCATTTGGACTAAAACTCACAGAGGCCACGCCTTCTTCATTTGGACTAAAACTCACAGAGGCCACGCCTTCTTCATTTGGACTAAAACTCACAGAGGCCACGCCTTCTTCACTTGGACTGAAACTCACTGAGGCCATGCCTTCTTCATTTGGACTAAAACTCACAGAGGCCACGCCTTCTTCACTTGGACTAAAACTCACAGAGGCCACGCCTTCTTCACTTGGACTAAAACTCACAGAGGCCACGCCTTCTTCATTTGGACTAAAACTCACAGAGGCCACGCCTTCTTCATTTGGACTCAAACTCACTGAGGCCATGCCTTCTTCACTTGGACTAAAACTCACAGAGGGCACGCCTTCTTCAATTGGACTAAAACTCACAGAGGCCACGCCTTCTTCATTTGGACTAAAACTCACAGAGGCCACGCCTTCTTCACTTGGACTAAAACTCACAGAGGCCACGCCTTCTTCATTTGGACTAAAACTCACAGAGGCCACGCCTTCTTCATTTGGACTAAAACTCACAGAGGCCACGCCTTCTTCATTTGGACTAAAACTCACAGAGGCCACGCCTTCTTCATTTGGACTAAAACTCACAGAGGCCACGCCTTCTTCATTTGGACTAAAACTCACAGAGGCCACGCCTTCTTCATTTGGACTAAAACTCACAGAGGCCACGCCTTCTTCATTTGGACTAAAACTCACAGAGGCCACGCCTTCTTCACTTGGACTAAAACTCACAGAGGCCACGCCTTCTTCATTTGGACTAAAACTCACAGAGGCCACGCCTTCTTCATTTGGACTCAAACTCACTGAGGCCATGCCTTCTTCACTTGGACTAAAACTCACAGAGGGCACGCCTTCTTCAATTGGACTAAAACTCACAGAGGCCACGCCTTCTTTATTTGGACTAAAACTCACAGAGGCCATGCCTTCTTCATTTGGACTAAAACTCACAGAGGCCATGCCTTCTTCATTTGGACTAAAACTCACAGAGGCCACGCCTTCTTCATTTGGACTCAAACTCACAGAGGCCACGCCTTCTTCATTTGGACTCAAACTCACAGAGGCCACGCCTTCTTCATTTGGACTCAAACTCACAGAGGCCACGCCTTCTTCATTTGGACTCAAACTCACAGAGGCCACGCCTTCTTCATTTGGACTCAAACTCACAGAGGCCACACCTTCTTCATTTGGACTAAAACTCACAGAGGCCACGCCTTCTTCATTTGGACTGAAACTCACATAGGCCACACCTCCTTAATTTGGATGAAAGTCACAGAGGACACGCCTCCTTCATTTAGACTGAAAGTCACAGAGGACACGCCTCCTTCATTTAGACTGAAACTCACATAGGCCACACCTACTTCATTTGGACTGAAACTCACAGAGGCCACGCCTCCTTCATTTGGACTGAAAGTCACAGACCATGCCTCCTCAATTGTAACTGAAATGCACAGAGGCCACACCTCTTTCATTGTGGCCAAAATGCAGAAAGGCCACACCTTGATTCTCACCCAAATGCAAATAGGCCACGCCTCCTTAACTTGTGACTGAAAGTCACAGTGCACATGCCTCCCTAATTCTGACTGAAATGCATAGGGGCCACACCTTCCTCATTGTAACCAAAATGCAGAGAGGCCACACCATCTTAACCTTGACTGTAAGTCACAAAGGTCACGCCTCCTTAATTCTGACAGAAAGTCATAGAGGCCACGCCTCCTCAATCCGATATCTCCTTGTTGTTTCAGCCATGCACAGAGGCCACGCCTCCTTCGCTTTGTTTTATTTTCAAGACAGGCACAAAGTCCATGCCTCCTGTTTTTGGTTTATTTTTTATGACAGTCATGGAGGCCACAACTTTTTCTTTTTTTTTCCACACATACACTAAGGCCATGCCTTTGACTGGCACAATACAAAGTATTTTAATAACCAGTTTAGACCCCAGAACTGAAGCAACTGCTTATCTGTAACGAGAGGAAGTGTGTAGGGTGGATAAGCAGCGCTTAGGAGAAATGTCTTGCGATGCCCTTGTAGCTGGTGCACTTCAGTCGCTCCCCAGCCATCAGAATCTCAGACAGCGGTTCTGCTCGGCTGGAGCAGGAGAGCCATGAGGAGCCCATCAGCGCTTCTCTGGGGGGAAGTCGTGCGGAATAAACCCCTCGCTGAAGGCTAATTTGCTGTGCTAATGCTCCGTGAGGGCTGGTCAAGGACTCTGAGATAGGGCTACAGCAGATGGGCAGGAGACACACACACACACACAGATACTTACACATAAACAAATACAAACACCCTGTCCAAGTTTGAAAGCATTCCACCTGAAATAATGGTAAAAGGCGTCTCTCTGGGGAAGAGCAGCTGGTGCCAAGCCATGCCTGAGGAAGTGAAAGCTACAAGCTCAGAGAGCGACGGCTCACAGGAGCGTTTGGGAGAAGCTGAGGAGATCTCGCCCGGCATGGAGACTCTTCCTTCTGTTACCTGTTACTGCACTCTGCATTTCTATTCCACTCACCACACGGATTTAGAGTCTGTGGTCGAAATTAAAATCTCCTTGTGGAGTGTGATTGAGCTGAAAGATTCCACTAGGGGATAAAATACAGCTCTAACAGGACTTCAACTTGGAAACAGACCAAATCTGCATTTTTTTTTCTCTTTGTAAAAGAGGTGTGATCGAAGAACATTCATAAAGAAAATTTAAATAAAATGAAATTTGGGGTGATAAAATATTACACACTGGAGAGTCTGTGGTGAAAAAAGGAAAGGAAAGGATAAGGGAAGGGAAGGGAAGGGAAGGAATGAAATGGAAGTATAGGAACAGAATGAAATGGGGTGTGATGGGAATGGAAAAAGTCAAAGAGGAAAGGAAATGTATAGCAAGCAATAAGATCGAATAGAATGGAACAGAATGAAGGAAAAGAGCCAAAATGAAGGAATGTGAATCATCGTAAAACTCACAGGAAGAGGAGAAATCATCATGGAACATATACAGGAAGTGGACGGACTAATGCATATGGAATGTGCACGATAATCTCCACTACAGTGCTTTTAAAATGGACTCCACAGCAGCTGTCTGGAGCGCTGTTTACCCCATACCGAGCGTCAGAAACAGATTCCATACGTTAGCACACGTGTGTCGAGATAAGTGCGAGAGCGAGAGCAGCGAGAGCACCTGCATTCCGGCCTCCGCCACATGCATTATTCATACGCAGCGTGGAAGCCGCTCTGTCGTCTAAATCCGCAGGTGTTCCCTGCGCCGTAATCAGAGCGGGCCGGAACAGCGGCTCCAGCACATACGACACGAGCGCTTTAGTATGGAGGAAGTGGACGGTGAGGTGAGACTGAGATGCTAGATTTATTCTGGCATGAGGGACGCGGGTGTCACTGTTTATTCCGCAATGGTCATAATCACCTGCGTGAAGATTCTCTCAGACTGCTGATGAGCCCAGCCCTGTACACACACACACACACACACACCGTAATGACACAATGGTAAAATAGAGTCGGGGAAAACACAGCAGGGACGTCAAGCTGGGATTAAAATACTTTTCTCGGGTAATCGCCTGCCAATCGACAGAGGAGCTGCCTACTGATGGTACGATTTGGAACAGAAGAAAAAAGACACAAACAAACCATAACTCATAAAACAACAAACAACAGAAGTTGTACATTTTAAGAAACAGAAAAGGCTCATGATCGTGGGAAGGGAAGGGAAGGGAAGGGAAGGGAAGGAAAGGAAAGGAAAGGAAAGGAAAGGAAAGGAAAGGATGATGGAACGATGGACAATGGAATGGAAAAGGACACAAACAAATCATAACTCATAAAACAACAAACAATACAAGTTGTGTGTTTTAGGAAACAGAAAAGGGCCATGATCGTGACTTCTGCTATCTTTGACACGCACCGATTTTCATATGACACAGAAGGTCAGAAGAACGAAAGCTAAATCCGGCTCGCGATACGCTTACACAGTACAGGCGTGGACAATGATTTAACGGTCTACGAGCGTCTTTTCAGAGGTACGAGGAGCAGCTGGCCCGGGTTTCGGAGAGCCGAGGGACGGTTAACTGCGTGGAACGGCCCTCATTACAAGAGCAGTCGTAACGCATGGGTCGTCAGAGCGGCACGGCAGCTGGGACGCGACCCACAATCCCCTGCTCACTGCTCACGGCGTGATGGCGCGAGATACATGGGCGGCTTAAAATGAGACAGCAGGAGAAATCTGAGTGAGGCAAAGTGCAAAGAAGGATGCTTTTGTGAGGAAGGCGCATCATCACAGCAACAGAGAAAGTCATCGAGCACAGTTACGGTTACCACGGTTACCAAAATCTAAGAGAAACATGAATGCTCCACTGACACTGGAGACTCCTTCCATCAGCGTTAAATAAACGTCTCCTCCGTTTATGCAGAGCTATGAAGAGACTGTTGTAATGACAGCATGCGGCATTAACATAAACCCGTGGTTTTGCTGCTGTTATTGTGTTAGAAATGAATCGACCAATCAGGATCAAGAACTCACAAATGTGTGGATTAAATAAATAAATAAATAATTTTTTTTTTTAATGTATAATAAAACAAATACATTTAAATTATAAATGAAAAATAAATAAAATTAATTAAGATTAAAATTATAAATTAAATTAATAAATGTTTTTAAAAAACATATGGATGTGGATATTTCTTAAACATAATGATCATGATGCAAACATGACATTTTTGGCTGACACACAAACTATAGCGGTCGAGCCCTTATCGTGATTATTTCCAGAGAAATATGTTCTCAGTGTAGTGATAAACAGTCAGACGTGTCCTTCCTAACGCCGGCTGAACAGTGATCATCTATCTGTTTATTTGTCCGCTCCTAATATTCCAGCTGTGACGAGGGGGAAAAAAAATCCCTTCATACGACCGAGCGAACTGGATCACCTCTACGGCTTCATAATAATTACGAGGCAAATCTCTTCTCTGTATCAAACCAGGGGCTTGCATTAATTCTAATCAGCGAGTGTAGTGAGGCTTGACAGCAGGCCCCGAGGGGAAACAGAGCGAGTGTTTGTGTGTGTGTGTGTGTGTGTGTGTGAGTGTGTGAGTGTTATCACACTCTGAGCGGCTGAATTTGGCTCGTCAGGCTTCACCGGCTGCTCAGACACACTGACCTTTCCCCAGCCTCCATCTGAGCAGGCAGCAAAATAAAAACGTACACAGATTTCCTCCTGGCCTGAAGATATTTGGAGTCTAGAATTTGCTTCGATTCAGCGCAGGATCTAGAAGTACAGGACGATCTCCCGGCTACTGGATCCAGCTACATCAGGCATAAAATCATCAGCAGCTGACTTTCTGACCCAGCGTTAGGGATGAATATATTCACTACATAATTCACTCCACACCAGCATCTGACTCAGGGAAGGGGGTGTGGCCTCAAGTTAGAAGGCGGAGTTATTTAGATGATAAAATTCACAATTATACATTATTTTCAATTTTTCTAGATTTAATTTTCTAGATCTAGATTTTCTAGATTTTTCACGTGTGAGAGCTGAGAGATGAACACTGTGTGTCACGTGTGAGAGCTGAGTGATGAACACTGTGCGTCACGTGTGAGAGCTGAGAGATGAACACTGTGTGTCACGTGTGAGAGCTGAGAGATGAACACTGTGCGTCACGTGTGAGAGCTGAGAGATGAACACTGTGCGTCACGTGTGAGAGCTGAGAGATGAACACTGTGCGTCACGTGTGAGAGCTGAGAGATGAACACTGTGCGTCACGTGTGAGAGCTGAGAGATGAACACTGTGCGTCACGTGTGAGAGCTGAGAGATGAACACTGTGCGTCACGTGTGAGAGCTGAGAGATGAACACTGTGTGTCACGTGTGAGAGCTGAGTGATGAACACTGTGTGTCACGTGTGAGAGCTGAGTGATGAACACTGTGTGTCACGTGTGAGAGCTGAGAGATGAACACTGTGTGTCACGTGTGAGAGCTGAGAGATGAACACTGTGTGTCACGTGTGAGAGCTGAGAGATGAACACTGTGTGTCACGTGTGAGAGCTGAGAGATGAACACTGTGTGTCACGTGTGAGAGCTGAGAGATGAACACTGTGTGTCACGTGTGAGAGCTGAGTGATGAACACTGTGTGTCACGTGTGAGAGCTGAGTGATGAACACTGTGTGTCACGTGTGAGAGCTGAGTGATGAACACTGTGTGTCACGTGTGAGAGCTGAGTGATGAACACTGTGTGTCACGTGTGAGAGCTGAGAGATGAACACTGTGTGTCACGTGTGAGAGCTGAGTGATGAACACTGTGTGTCACGTGTGAGAGCTGAGTGATGAACACTGTGTGTCACGTGTGAGAGCTGAGAGATGAACACTGTGTGTCACGTGTGAGAGCTGAGTGATGAACACTGTGTGTCACGTGTGAGAGCTGAGAGATGAACACTGTGTGTCACGTGTGAGAGCTGAGAGATGAACACTGTGTGTCACGTGTGAGAGCTGAGAGATGAACACTGTGTGTCACGTGTGAGAGCTGAGTGATGAACACTGTGTGTCACGTGTGAGAGCTGAGTGATGAACACTGTGTGTCACGTGTGAGAGCTGAGTGATGAACACTGTGTGTCACGTGTGAGAGCTGAGAGATGAACACTGTGTGTCACGTGTGAGAGCTGAGTGATGAACACTGTGTGTCACGTGTGAGAGCTGAGAGATGAACACTGTGTGTCACGTGTGAGAGCTGAGTGATGAACACTGTGTGTCACGTGTGAGAGCTGAGAGATGAACACTGTGTGTCACGTGTGAGAGCTGAGTGATGAACACTGTCACGTGTGAGAGCTGAGTGATGAACACTGTGTGTCACGTGTGAGAGCTGAGAGATGAACACTGTGTGTCACGTGTGAGAGCTGAGAGATGAACACTGTGTGTCACGTGTGAGAGCTGAGAGATGAACACTGTGTGTCACGTGTGAGAGCTGAGAGATGAACACTGTGTGTCACGTGTGAGAGCTGAGAGATGAACACTGTGTGTCACGTGTGAGAGCTGAGTGATGAACACTGTGTGTCACGTGTGAGAGCTGAGAGATGAACACTGTGTGTCACGTGTGAGAGCTGAGAGATGAACACTGTGTGTCACGTGTGAGAGCTGAGAGATGAACACTGTGTGTCACGTGTGAGAGCTGAGTGATGAACACTGTGTGTCACGTGTGAGAGCTGAGTGATGAACACTGTGTGTCACGTGTGAGAGCTGAGAGATGAACACTGTGTGTCACGTGTGAGAGCTGAGAGATGAACACTGTGTGTCACGTGTGAGAGCTGAGAGATGAACACTGTGTGTCACGTGTGAGAGCTGAGAGATGAACACTGTGTGTCACGTGTGAGAGCTGAGTGATGAACACTGTGTGTCACGTGTGAGAGCTGAGAGATGAACACTGTGTGTCACGTGTGAGAGCTGAGTGATGAACACTGTGTGTCACGTGTGAGAGCTGAGTGATGAACACTGTGGAGCATCACTACAGGAGTGAGTGCAGAAATCCTACCTGTGATTTGAGGCTCCAGTACTCTTCTGTCCCGTACTGAACCTGTCGCAGAGCGGTGAGATAATCATAACTGATGACCGCCGTCTGAAACCAGGACAGTTACAGGGCGGGTCAGTTACAGGACGGGTCAGTTACAGGATGGGTCATTTACAGGGCGGGTCAGTTACAGGGCGGGTCAGTTACAGGGCGGGTCAGTAAAACTCACCCCTATCTCTGCCATTACTACATAACACACAATAACACAATAAACACAAGAACAATGATATGATTGAAATTTACTTCTAGAGCATTTTTATGATTGGATTTATACTTTTCTTTATTATTTCTTAATTTTTTATTTTATAAAGACAAATGTTCTGAATCTTTAATAACTGTAAAAATTATGATGTAAGTATTATTTTTATGTTTTATTTTTTCCCTGATTTTCAATGTTTAATCATTTACTTCTTTTGAAAATAAATAAAAGTAACATAACATTTTTTCACAATACTTATGTAATATGTATAAAAAATATTTTTAAATGTAGTTTGGAGTTTTAAACCCTATATAGCATATTATATGCGTAATAAACATCCTAATACTTATTAATAACATATCAGTTCTTCCTTTTTTATTGGACAATAATTATTAAAATAACCTAATCTAATTATCTAATTAAAAAATATATATTACTCATTTGAGTAATTTTGTTTATTATTATTACTATTATTATTATTATTATTATTATTACTATTATTAATATTATTATTATTATTATTACTATTATTATTATTATTATTAATATCATCATCGTCATGTGTACTGCTAGCCCAGTAGAAACTAAATATCCTTCTGATTCTGTTCTTCTGGATGGTTCTCAGTTTCTGAAACTAAAACTAGAGTGTTAGCATCTGATATTTTACCGTAGCCGCCGCTCGGCCAAACCTGACGACACTGAGGTCATTGAAGTCGACTTTCTGGGAGTACAGGTAAAATCCGGACGAGGCGACGAGTGCAGTCGCGACAGACGACACCTTCAGCAGTCGCACGGCCATGTGAGGTGCTGCGACAACAGACAAAAGCAGACAAACTAAACAACACATCCTCACTCCATAAACAAACGTTTACTAAGTTACAACACTTGTTTATAATGATGTCTGGGATCGGGTTGGTCTCAAGTGTTGATTACGAAGCTTTTTTTTAAAAAGGACAGCTAATGAATTCTGTATTTAACATAAACAAGAAAGTACACTTGTAAGTACACATTTTTCATTGTCATTTTCATTGTCAAGAAGGTCCTGGGTTTGAATCCCAGGTTCGAACTGGCAGGGGCCTTTCTGTGTGGAGTTTGCATGTTCTCCCCGTGCCTGCGTGAGTTTACTCCAGGTACACCGGTTTCCTCCCACAGTCCAAAAACATGTACATTAGGTTGATTGGTAATTCTAAATTGCCCATAGGAGTGAGTGTGTGTGTGTGTGGCCCTGTGATGGACTGGGGACCTGTCCAGGGTGTACCCCTGCCTTTCGCCCAATGTGTGCTGGGATAGGCTCCAGCAGATCCCAGTGACCCTAATTAGGAATAAAGCAGGTATAGAAAATAGATGGATGTTGCTAAGCAACCATAGTGTACTTTATTGCGAAGAGGAACAATTATTTATAGCAAATATATTATTAACAGCATATTATTGCTGATTACACTGGATTTCTTTGTCTGATATCTTGAAAGCGAGTGCTATGCCCCAAAATTCGGACAGAAGTGTAATTTAATTCTGTCTGTTATTTAGAGCATTCTTAATAATGTGCTCATGGTTATGCGTCATTGTTTCTACGTAAACCAAAAATATTCAAAAGCAAGTGTATAATAGCCTATAACGATGAAGTGCAAGGAGATGATTGTGTTTGTTTAGTGTTTCAGTTTATAGAAGGAAGGAGTCTCCAGTGTCAGCGCTTTTTGTTTGTTTGTTTGTTTTGGAGCAACCTTTACATTTTTACGATTCGGTAAAGGTTAAAGAGCTTCCAATTTGTGGTTTCTTTGTTAACATGCAAGCTCTTTATTAGCTTAAGAGAAAAATAAGCATGCAAGTGAAGAAAGTGTCTGTTCACAGCTGATGTAAGTGAGAGCAGGAAGTCACTGTTTTTCCACAACATAACAAAAGTTCTTTAATAAATGCTCGTTCTCGCCTCTGGCATGTCACTGTAGTGTAAGAGGATGAATAAACACTTGATGTTATTTGGAAAACGATTCATTTCAGATAGACAGATCATGCACCTGATTTCAGGATAAAAGGAAAGAGAACACAGCTACAGCATGTGGTTATGCAAGCAGGTCGGTAGAACAAGAAAGAAGCTCGTACCACAGACTCGTTAGCCAGAGACTCGGTCGCAGTACAGCCTGATTCAGTTCGTATAAACGATGCTTTTATTATCACCTTAAATCCTTTCTAAACTCGCCGATTCACCTTCATCTGGTCTGCACGCGCTCACTCATTCACTCACCGGTGTGTGTTTTGGTGTCCTTCCGCCTTCGTCGCGCGCAATGTATCATGGGAGTTGTAGTGTGTTTACGTTTCCGCTAGCATAGCGCGCTAATACTGACACTGAAATAATAACGTTTAACTGTAAAAAAAAAAATATAATAAAAATATGGTAATAAAGAGAATTCTAAAAGCACTAGGCTGTGTTGGTATACTGAGACATGAAATAATATGAGCTAAATGTTTTCACTCCGATGTGAATGCCTTGAACAACAAAGAGCGTGCAACATGGACCAAAAAGAACACAATAAAACATTAAAGTTCATTCTCAAGACAAAATAATCCAAAAAAAATGCTGATATCACCAAATACAAACACACTGGGCCTTTTATTGCCACCTGCTATAAGTGGCAACCCAGTTTTTGGGTGCATTACATCAATGATAGATAGATAGATAGATAGATAGATAGATAGATAGATAGATAGATAGATAGATAGATAGATAGATAGATAGATAGATAGATAGATAGATAGATAGATAGATAGATAGATAGATAGATAGATAGATAGATAGATAGATAGATAGATTTCAACTACCAGCAGTATCCACAAGCATAGGTAATAAGGTAATAAATAAAAAATAAAATAGGAATCTAACAAAAAATACTAAATACTAGAAATATTTATGTTAATAATATAAAAATCTAACTCCTCAAGTGTGGTAGCAGGGGGCGTGGCCGGATTGTGAATGAAGGGAGGAGCCGAGAGAAGTTCTCTGATCGGTGATCTGCGGCAGGGGTAAAAGAGGGAGAGAGCTGAGCCGATGAGGTTTAGTAGATCTCGTGGTGCTGGAGCAGTTCTACCAGAATGGAAGAGGAAGTCTAGTTGGTTGTGTATCAGGTGGCACGTGAGCTCTCCTCTCTCGTTATCTGGAGCGCTCTGCATTCTCCCCCCATCCCTGCACCATGTAAACAGAAGTAAATTTACCCAGAATCATGGTTTCCCGAACCTTGGATGTTCCTACTCCTTCCTCCGTAACCCGTTTCTTCTTCCTGACTGCTGTATAACCCCGGTATCACAGGTGCTTGTGGGGAATCTGAGCACTCCCAGGGCCAGTGCCACGTGATTGAGGTGTGGACGCTGATCCTGATTGAGCTCCACCGGTGAGCCTCCAAGGGCAGAAACTTTATACATAAAAGCTCACAATTACACACCCTCTTTACACCTTCACATACACACACACAATAACTATTAGACAAACACACTGCTATAAATTCAACCATGGACACATACAGTATACAAGCAGCTTTTGTTATTAATTCCAGACACCACTGATTGTGGGTAAGGGAGAAGCCAGCCTGAAGTAGATTTCATGTTTATAGTATAAAGCTGAACAAATGAAACGAATGCATTGTGTTCTCCTGATTTTATTTATGCTATGGCAGCATTTAACCCCCATTTCTGTTCAAGTGTGTGTACAGCCATGGAAGATCTTCTCCTTATCTTATAATCCTGTTTATGATCAAGTTGTCTTTGTCATGTACATTACCACACAGTAAAATTCTTTCTTCCCATATCCCATCTATGGGGCTGGGGTCAGAGCATAGGATCAGCCATGATGCAGTGCCCCTGGAGCAAGGTAGGTTGGGGGCCTTGCTAAAGGGCCTAGCAGTGGCAGCTTGTCAGTGCTGGGGCTTGAACCCCATTGACTGGGTCAATGACCCAGAGTTGAATGAGTTGCATGTAGCTGGTGAGTGATGCAAAAAAGTATTTAAATGGTTCTGATTCTATGAAGAACCATTTTATGAATGAATCATTTCCATTCCACAAAAGCTTCTTTATGGCACCCCGAGTTCTTTACGGAAATGGGGGAAACCAAAATCTGGTTCTTTTGGCATCACTTCAAATATTTTAGTTCTGTGTTGTTATTTTATTTTATTTATTTATTTTTTTTAAGTACACATGTTCTTTCAGCAACACATTGAACAGTAAAATGGCAAAGTCACCTTTCCATAAAGACAGGTTTATTTCACAGACAAAGTTACAGATTTGTAATAACAGATGACAAAAAAAAACAAAAAAAACAATTTCACATTAGTCAATTTTCCTGTTCAGCTCTCATCGGCTTCTTTGTTTGCTTTCCTCCCCATAAACGGCCGTCTGTTCTTCTGTACTTGGAGCTGCATTTTGGGGGGGGCAATATTAACACATCAATACAAAAAAAACTGAAAGCAGTATCTTATATTCCCGCATTAAACAAGTACAAAAGATTCAGTACAGAAGGAGTAAAGAAATGTGCTATATACTATAGCACTATATAAATAAGTATTTATTAATATAAAAAAATTAAATTGAAATGTTTTTATATTTATCAAAATTTATTTATTTATATAAAATATATTTATTTACACACACATACACAATAATATAATATATATATATATATAATGTGTGTGTGTATATATATATATGTATATATGTGTGTGTATGTATATATATATATATATATATACACACACACATTATATATATATATATATTAGTGTGTGTGTGTGTGTGTGTGTGTATATATATATATATATATATAATTATATATAATGGCACTGCAGCTTTGGCCCAAAATAACTGGTTCCATTGCTCCAGTTTAAATGAAATGATTTCCGTTTTTTTGTTATTTGATACTGAACCTCCTTACGATGAGACTACATACCCTGCTTCCCTCCAGAATGTGAGTATCTTTCTGAAGCACGTTCTGCAGTCCTTCTTCTGACGAATAGCCGATCCAGCAAAAGCCCCTATGAAAGCCTGTCTCTTTGTCCTGATGATAAAAACAGTCCATAGAAATGTCACATACATGAATATAGTGGTTTTTTAAAAACAAAAATAACTAAATATACTTACAAAAACCAGGAGGCATTTCTTCACTTGGCCGAACTGTCCGAAATACTCTTTTATCTCCTCTGAAAGAAGGACAGAAAATTGAACTGTACAGCTGTAGGGATGCTATTTCCATATGAAACAGAGATTAAGGAGCCTGTACAGTACTACAAATCCCGCCTCCTCTGTTACAATTGGATAGCAGATTACATTAACTAAAAATTGTCCAATCAGAACACAGCTCGCATTTCAGACACATGGCCGGTTCACTGCAGAAACCTGAGTTGACTCTGATCGTGATTCAGACTCGTTTTAAGAGTCGATTAATTTAAAATATAATAAGTCGAAATAAAATATAATAAAACGCAGCATATGCAATGACCTCTTAAAATTCTTAAAACCTCAAAGACAACTCGGGTCCCTGCGCTAAATGTGACTGTAAAGCTTCGGAGTCGACTCTCATGTCTAAATGCCTCGATTCAGAGAATCGACTCAGGACCCGATAGTTTACGCGAATTATTTGTTAAAAAAACGCATTTTGTATAAACGTATCGTCTTATTTCGGGTTAAATTAGGAATCTATTTTTACGTAGTAGGAGTTAATAAAGGATATAAATACGCCTTCTTACAAGAACAGCAAGTGATTCATTTTTTGTACATTTAACCGGTTAGCCAATGCCGGGCTAACCATGATAACGTCACGCATTTTGAATAAACCGACATAAATCATATATATGCTCGAATAAATCTGAGGTCTGTTACACACTTACTGGTTGCGACAGTCCACGGGACTTTTGAGACAAACAGCTCAAACACCTTCTTGCTGGAAGCCGCCATGTTTCGTCCTTGGGAAAAAAAAAAAGTGTCCGTTTATGACCCAGACCACGTGATATATACGGGCTTTATTTTTTTCTCATATGGTTTTATACTTAACACCAAAGCAAAACTGAAATGAATTAAACATGTAAATAATATGAATTTGGATGAAGAAATAATAATATATATTATATTTTGCGATTGCATTTTTGACGTCAGAGCGTTGAAAGGTCATAGGTCAATGATGACAGCTAAGATGGCGGCGTCCATGGTGGAGCAAGGCGAGGATGCGTTTAGAAAATTGTTCAAGTTTTATAAACGGAGGAGTCCGCCTCCGGATTTTAGTGAAGTCATTGATTTTTCGAAGAAAATTGGAAATGAACTGGTGAGTCGTTGTTGAGCTCCAGTTAAGGGTTGTTTTGATTAGATCAGGGGTCAAAGAGTGTAGTATTGACTTCTCTGGACTCTCACATAAACGGACATGTGAGATAAATCTAAGTTCCTATTCGCGTCACATGCAGGTTTATACAGCCGAGCTGAACTATGGTGGTGTTAGCGAGGAAGCCGCGTTCAAAGCAGGACTTCAGCCTGTTAAAGAATGGAGAGCGTTTGGTCTTCAGGGATATCCAGGTACCATCCATCCATCCATCCATTTTCTATACCCGCTTTATTCCTAATTAGGGTCACAGGGATCTGCTGGAGCCTATCCTAGCACACATTGGGCGAAACACCCTGGACAGGTCGCCAGTCCATTACAGAGCCACACATATAGACAGACAACCACACACACACACACACTCACTCCTATGGGCAATTTAGAATTACCAATCAACCTAATGTACATGTTTTTAGACTGTGGGAGGAAACTGGAGTACCCGGAGTAAACCCACGCAGCACAGGGAGAACATGCAAACTCCACACAGAAAGGCCCCTGCCTGTTCGAACCCGGGTACCAAGCTGGAGAAGTTACTGCATACTGAAGCATCATCATCATCATCAATTCCACGTCTTCACTATGGAGATGATTCTGTGTCTGAGAGAATCTACAAACTTTTATTAATGACTAGAAGAAAACATGCCATCCTGAAAAGCAAAATATCATGCACACACAAGAAAAAATTTCTTGAGAGCTTCCTTAGACTCCTATGTTTCTTGTAAAAAATTTTAATACCACAGCATTGATATTTGTTTTCTTGATTCTGATTGTTATTTATTTTTTTTAAATTCCCCAGGGTTTCTGTTCATCTCCAATCCTTTCCTGCCTGGCTCTCAGCACTACTGGGTGAAACAGTGCCTGAAGACGTACACGCAGAAACCCAACGTGTGTAACCTGGACATGCACATGCCAGCTGCAGAGACGGAGAACATCTGGGAGAAGAGCATAGGCAGCATCCGGTAAATACCGCTTCATTCCTGGATGCTCAAATTCTTTGACTTTGTCTCTATGACCTCCCAAGCCTCACTTGTTCTGCTAAGAGAGAGTAAACCCGATCTAGTACCACTGAAATCGTAATCCCAGGTCAATTCAGTGTCGCTTTCTTGTGAGAGCTGACCTGGAAGTGGACAGAGCCGCTCTCAGACTGATTGCTGGCATTTATGGAATTGTCTTAATGATTGAGTGGTTGTGAGATCAAACCCCCGTGTGTGCGAGTGTCTGCCCGTGTGTGCGAGTGTCTGCCCGTGTGTGCGAGTGTCTGCCCGTGTGTGCGAGTGTCTGCCCGTGTGTGCGAGTGTCTGTACACTCCTGTGTGTGAAGATGTGCAGTGATGTTAGCTCTTCTCTCAGCATGCAGTAACGTATCTGTTGGTTTGTGCAGGAAGAAAGGTCAGAGGGAGCCGAGGACTTTGCTGGAGAAGCTCCGCTGGGTGACTCTGGGTTACCATTACAACTGGGATACCAAGGTACTGGGATCCAGATATTCAGATTTATACCCGAGTGACCGATTCTCGCTCATGTAGGTATTATTTGTGTTCTAACAAATTTAGTTGTTCATTTTTCACAAAAGCTGAACATATTCACTGTGTGTGTGTGTGTGTGTGTGTGTGTGTGTGTGTGTGTGTGTGTGTGTGTGTGTGAGAGAGAGAGAGAGAGCGCGAGAGTGTGTGTGTGTGTGTGTGTGTGTGAGAGAGAAAGAGAGAGAAATAGTAAGAGGGTGTGTGTGTGATGAAACAACTCTAGCTCAAACATCCTCTGAATAAACCAGCTAACCTCTGCTTGTGCTACATCACACCTCAGTGCTCACAGAATCCCGTGATTGGTCAGTGAGGCTGATGGAGCAGTGCCGTCCCTCCCACCAGCCCTGAAATCCTGTATTCATTTCCAACCAACGCCTAGATCGGAAGTTGGCCACTCTGAACCTTCAGCCGCTCGGAGAGAAGGCGAGCGAGTGTGAGTTATTATCCTGAGGGAAACCGTGGCCTTTATGGACGCCACTGCCCTCAGAAGCAGAGAGTGTGTGTGTGTGTGTGTGTGTGTGAGAGCACTTTGTCCTGAAT
The DNA here is from genome assembly GCF_019097595.1 of Hemibagrus wyckioides. Taxonomy (NCBI): domain Eukaryota; kingdom Metazoa; phylum Chordata; class Actinopteri; order Siluriformes; family Bagridae; genus Hemibagrus; species Hemibagrus wyckioides. The sequence continues at coordinate 4,874,789 of NC_080718.1, read as the reverse complement.
CTGATTAGCATCGTTTCCTCCTTCAGGACGGTCGGTGTGGAGCTGCAGAGACTCGCGGCTCATCTGTCTCGTTTCTATGCTAATTACATTTCGGTTTCTGTCCTATGAAATCAATCAGGAGTAGCACTCAGGATTCATTAACCCTCATCTCGCATTAATGCTGCAGAAACTCGCGTTAATGCTGCAGAATCTCACGTTAATGCTGCAGAAACTCGCGTTAATGCTGCAGAAACTCGCGTTAATGCTGCAGAAACTCGCGTTAATGCTGCAGAATCTCGCGTTAATGCTGCAGAATCTCGCGTTAATGCTGCAGAATCTCGCGTTAATGCTGCAGAATCTCGCGTTAATGCTGCAGAATCTCGCGTTAATGCTGCAGAATCTTGGGCAACAAACTGCCAGTTTTAAGCAGCAACTCGGTTCACTTTTTCTCTTTCAGCGAAGTCTCATGAAAGAGCGACAGCATGATGCACAAATCTCCATCATGTGAGGTTTAATACACTGTGAATTATAACGTGAAGGAGCAACTGTGTTTATTCTAAACCATCTCTCTCTCTCTCTCTCTCTCTCTCTCTCTCCCACTCTCTCTTTTCTGTCTCTGTTGCTCTCTCACTCTTGCGCGCTCTCTCTCTCTCTCTCTCTCTCTCTCTCTCTCTCTCATATTAGCACCCATGTAACTTGTGTGTGTGTTTGTGTTTTTTCCTTCCTTGTATAGACCTATTCTCCTGATCACTACACTCCTTTCCCTGATGATCTTCACTCTTTGTCCCACAAAGTAGCAGCAGCTTGCGGTTTTCCCAGCTTTAACGCAGAGGCGGGAATCCTGAACTACTATCGCTCCGATTCGTCTCTCGGCATCCATGTGGACGAATCGGAGCTTGATCACACTCCACCACTCCTGTCTTTCAGGTGAGTTTGAGTGTTACCTTCATGCCACATTTTCCACCAGAGTTAAAGTTCATGAATAAACACAGATTAAAGTGATGCTTTCGTCTCAGCTTCGGTCAGACGGCGGTCTTCCTGCTGGGCGGAACTAAACGACAGGACCCGCCCACCGCCATGTTTATGCGCAGCGGTGACATCATGGTGATGTCAGGTTCCAGTCGCCTGCTGTACCATGCTGTACCCTGCATCGTCCCCGCCCCCGCTAGCCAGCCCCTGCCCTCCTGCCTGGACCAGTGTGTGGTCAATGACAAGTCGAATCCAGATAGCATCGTCCGGACTGTGTGTGAAAAGGACTGGGAGGTGTGTTCTACCTACCTTAAGACATCACGCATTAACATGACAGTCAGACAGGTCCTCGGTCCGGGTCAGACCTTCCCCATCATGGACGCACACACTGTTCCAGCCACTGAACAATCCGGAAGTGACCGTGACGAGGAGACCCAGAGGGCTAAGAAGAGGAAAAGTGGGTCAGGATATGACCTTGATTCATGACCTGTGAATCTGTGCTTTGGACTTTAATTTCTTAATTTAAAAATAAATTTAAAGTTGTATATATGTGAATAAAACATATTCCAGTCTGTGAAAGATATTCCTGTAATTTACTTGCAACATGGCAGCCAAGGGTGGGGCATAAGAGGAAAATAATGACATGACGTGTTCGTGATGTGAAAATAATGTGTTCGTGTAAGAAAAAAATTTAATCGTAAATCAGATATTTATTTAATATTTGAGTCAAGATTTAAGAGGTTTATTTTTACACAAAGGAATTTTGTCAGCAGAAGAGATAATTGAGCTAAAATAAAAATGCAGTGAAATAAAGTACAGTAAGAAGAAGGAAGGAGTCTCCAGTTTCGGTGCTTTGTAACATTCCGTACGTTTTCCGACAGAATGAGCGATAGACGGTCTGCAAAGTCTGATCCAGCTACACCAAAGGCTGATCAAACTACATCCAACTGGCCATCAGGGCCAGCAAGGCCTTCTCTGCTGGCAGCAGTGATCTGAATCACTGACTTGCATTTTAATATATTTTTCCATGAATGTGTATTAGTCTATTCTCTACATTTCATAGCTTTTCTCTTGGTCCGCGGTCTGCAGATTGAAGAAAGCGCTGAAAGCTGGGGAGGAGCCGAAGTCTGCCGCCGTTTTCATATGAAATTTATAGGGAACTGAGGCGATCACAAATTTGTGTACAGTTTATGGAGAATTGCAGAACTTTAGGAGGACTGAGTAGAAAATGGCCTAGCGACGCCCATGGTGGCGTCATAATGATGGTATAGAAGTGGATTAATTCAGGAAGGACACCGGTGAAGGCCTAGGTGTGAAATGCATGGCCCGCTACTGTACAAAGCTGATCCAACTACATCCAAAGCTACATAAAACTACATCCAAGGCTGATCCAAAATGTATCTGCACGACTTGTTTTCAACCTGCCTCACAAGTTCTCACAAACCACCCCACCCAGTAACTGAACCCAACACTGATGCTTGCGTTTAAAGCCAAGAATGGACCATCAGCCTCTTACCTCAAAGCTCTTATTACTCCTCGCACTACACCTCGCTCTCTCAGATCCTCCACCATTGCTCCACTGGTCCCACTTTCTCTCATGATAAGAGGGAGGTACACATCAAGACTCTGGTCTGTTCTGGCACAGAGGAGTTGGAATGAACTTCCTCTAGAACGTCCTCCGAACAGCTGAGTCGATGGTTTTCATGGGCACATTTTTAGAGGTGTTCTGGTTGCTAGGCTATGGTAACTCAAATCACCACTCTTTACATCCGTGGTGAGCAGGAAAGCATCTCAGAGCATGCGACACGTCAGATCTTAAGGTAGATCCATGGTTCCATAGAGAACATAAACCTGAAGCGCCAGATCAACAAAACTTGCTAGTTAAGGATGAACATGTGGACTGAATCTCTTGACCTGTTACACACTGCGCTGTGTTGCTGCAACGTGACTGGTTGATTGGATAAACAGGAAATAAGTGAGAGTATTCTCCATGTAGGTGGCTGATGATCAGTGTTATGTATAAATGAGGCAGTTAGTGTTAAAGACCAAGATATAATAGGTTTATTTCACGGTTTAAACAATGTTTTTTTAAACGAAATAAATAATTTCTGAGATCAATTACTTACAGAACTTAAATTCTCTCATTTCTAAATGATGTAACTTGTTTTTCAGGAAGGATTCGGTCCATTAAAGTGTTAAATGTTATAGAGTGTGACATTTTAAACGTGATGGATGCCACTGTGAAATTCTAGACATATTTTTTTTAAATCTGGGAAAAGTTATTCGACTTTTTTTTTTCATCCTTGTGTTGCTTACCATGTCTGGCTTTATTCTGAGCACGGTTCTGAGGTCGTGAGTAAAAGTCTGCGTTCTCCGAGCCGCAGAGCCGAGGCGACGAGGTGAGCTCAGTGTTCGGCACCGGCTGCTGTTGTTATGGTGATGAGTGATTTCGGCAGGCAGTGCCACCGGCTTCCTGCTGAGTTGATTACAGGCCATTATGTTATTTGCACTGACGATGCTTTTAATTGGCTTGCCCTCGTTTCCATGGCAGCGCCAACATCGGGGCCGTGTGTCCTTCGGGCCGGCTCGCTGCTGTGTGTTTACTGATGGCCCCTTTGGACACTAGGGCAATAAAATAAAATTGAACTTTGGAGTAAGGAGGAAAATTGTAAACATTATTTATTTGTTGTTGTTGTTTGATTGTTTTTTCATTTGTTTGCAACAATAAAATTGTCTTGCATGCATTACATTAAAAAATGTTTGTAAAAATATAAAAAAATTAAAAATAAAATCATTATGAATTAAATATTAAAAAATAATTATCAAAAAATAAAATATAAAAAACAAAAATTATAAAATAAATCATGAAAAGCTTAAAAAATTATTGTAAAAAAAAAATTGCAATGTAACCGATAACTGTATAAGATTAAAGCTAATAAGAAATTGAGTTAGAATTACAATTAAAATTCTGTATTTTATCGAAATAAAATGATCTGAATATATTTTGGTAAACTGTTGATAACTTTAAATATCTGCTTCCAGCTTCATATTTGACATGAACTATGTTCTCGTGAAACCTGGTGGTGGTAGCATCATGGATTTCCTTAGGGTTTCATGTTGCTCTGCACATCATCCTTTGGTCATTATGATGATGTTTGTTTGTTCTTTAACGTGATCTGGGTTCTTTGTGGAGTTTTTATATTGTGGTCATATGACGCTTAAATTGCACCCGGGTCGACTCGGTTCAACTAATTCAGTGACTTCTGATTTATCTTAGCGGTTGCACAGCCACAGGAGGGTGAATAATGATGCGATCACAATTATATTTCTCATTTTTCCTTATCCCCCGTTCCCTTTCTTTTACTCCCCTCTTTTTTTCCTTTCCTTTCCTCTCATTTTTATTTATTTTTTATTCTTATTCATTTCCTTTTTCCTTTCTTTCCATTTCAGTTCCAGCTTGTAACATGACAAAATGTGGAAAACGTCAAGAAGGGGGTCAAAAACTTATGCTACCGTATAGTTTAAGAGTCTGTAAATGATATATGACAAATCATGTTTGAAATACAGAATAAATAAATAAGTAAATAAATAAAATGATATAAACAGCACAGCGGCTGAAAGTAAAAGGGCTTTTGTTAAGATCTTACTGAAGCTCTGCTTGTGTAGTGAGAACACTGCTATTGTTTTCTCTCTCTCTCGCTCTCTCTCTCTCTCAGCTTTTTGGCAGCCTGTAATTTTTTCTCCTTCAATCGCTGCCGCTTCCATGGCAACTCTATCTGCTGAGTAGCCAGACGAACCCTGTGAAATTGTTCCAGGGCTTGTAATTGTGTACAGGTTACACACACACACACACACACATTATGTCTCACAATGTATACAGCATGTGTGTGTGTGTGTGTGTGTGTGTGCTGTTGGACTCATTTACACTTTAAGTATATTTGAAATTCTTACTGTATAAAGAACACTTTCGTTTCACAGCAGACAGAAAATACAGTATCTACAGTAAGTACTAAATCTACAATAAACTACAGAAACTACAGGATCCATAGAAATACAGCATCTACAGTAAGTACTGAATCTATAATAAACTACATAAACTACAGGGTCCACAAAAATACAGTATCTACTGTAACTACTCAATCTACAGAATCTACAATAAACTACAAAAACTACAGTAATTACAGTCACTACAGCAACCCCAGTAACCACAGAAACTACAGTGTCTACAGTAACAACTGAATCCACAATAAACTACAGTAACTACAGTATCAATCATAAACTACAATAACTACAATGTCTAAAGTAACTAACAAAACTACAGTAGCTACATTGTCTACAGTTACTGTTATTGTTATTACAGAAATGACAGTACCTATGGTGTCTGTAGTAACTACTGAATCTACAGAATCCAAAATAACCTACAGAAACTACATTAACTACTGAATCTACAATAAACTACAGTAACTACAGTAACTACAGAAACAACAGTATCTACAGTGTCTACATTAACTACTGAATCTACAATAAACTACAGTAACTACAGTAACTACAGAAACGACAGTATCTACAGTATCTACATTAATTACTGAATCTACTGAATCTACAATAAACTACAGTAACTACAGTGACTACAGAAACGACAGTATCTACAGTGTCTACATTAACTACTGAATCTACAATAAACTACAGTAACTACAGTGACTACAGAAACGACAGTATCTACAGTATCTACATTAACTACTGAATCTACTGAATCTACAATAAACTACAGTAACTACAGTGACTACAGAAACGACAGTATCTACAGTATCTACATTAAATACTGAATCTACAATAATCTACAGTAACTACAGTGACTACAGAAACGACAGTATCTACAGTGTCTACATTAACTACTGAATCTACAATAAACTACAGTAACTACAGTGACTACAGAAACGACAGTATCTACAGTGTCTACATTAACTACTGAATCTACTGAATCTACAATAAACTACAGTAACTACAGTGACTACAGAAACGACAGTATCTACAGTGTCTACATTAACTACTGAATCTACAATAAACTACAGTAACTACAGTGACTACAGAAACGACAGTATCTACAGTATCTACATTAAATACTGAATCTACTGAATCTACAATAAACTACAGTAACTACAGTGACTACAGAAACGACAGTATCTACAGTGTCTACATTAACTACTGAATCTACTGAATCTACAATAAACTACAGTAACTACAGTGACTACAGAAACGACAGTATCTACAGTGTCTACATTAACTACTGAATCTACAATAAACTACAGTAACTACAGTAACTACAGAAACGACAGTATCTACAGTATCTACATTAACTACTGAATCTACAATAAACTACAGTAACTACAGTAACTACAGAAACGACAGTATCTACAGTGTCTACATTAACTACTGAATCTACTGAATCTACAATAAACTACAGTAACTACAGTGACTACAGAAACGACAGTATCTACAGTGTCTACATTAACTACTGAATCTACTGAATCTACAATAAACTACAGTAACTACAGTGACTACAGAAACGACAGTATCTACAGTGTCTACATTAACTACTGAATCTACAATAAACTACAATAAACTACAGTAACTACAGTGACTACAGAAACGACAGTATCTACAGTGTCTACATTAACTACTGAATCTACTGAATCTACAATAAACTACAGTAACTACAGTGACTACAGAAACGACAGTATCTACAGTGTCTACATTAACTACTGAATCTACAATAAACTACAGTAACTACAGAAATGACAGTATCTACAGTGTCTACAGTAACTACTGAATCTACAGAATCCAAAATAACCTACAGGAATAACAGTAACTACTGAATCTACAATAAACTACAGAAACTACAGAAATGTCAGCGTCTACAATAAGTACTGAATCTACAATAAACTACAGTAACTACTGAAACTACAGAATCCACAATAAACTACAGAAACTAGAGTAACTAATGAATCTACAAAAAACTACAGCAACTCCAGTAACTACAGGAACGACACTAACTATAGTAACTAGAGAAACAACAGTAACTACAGTGTTTACAGTAACTACTGAATCTACAGGATCCAAAATAACCTCCAGGAACAACAGTAACCCCAGAAACTACAATAAACTACAGTAACTACAGAATCTACAGTAACTACTGAAACTACAGAATCCACAATAAACTGCAGAAGCTGCACCTGTGCTGTCCGTTTTCCTTTCCTTCCCTTTCTCCCATTCCATAGATCTAAAATAAACAGTGCAGTCCAGCACTGCCACCTGTAGGCCAGGCAAGGTAAAGCCCAACACACTCCTGATCATGGTGTGTATCTAAATGTTCATCAGATGCCCAGGAATTGGGCATCTGATGTAAGCACTTCAGTGGAACATGTGATCACGTGAAACACTTGTCTGATCTGTTAGAGCTGTGAGACTAACAGACTAAAGCGCCGCCGCATCACTCTCTCCAGGGACAGAAGAAGCGAGGGCTGAATCCCACTGCACCACTGACCACTGTCCGCATGGCATTATGGGTAATGTAGGATGTATTAATATGCACAGGACTGTTGGTGTGTCATACCTCATCAGTCGCAACAACAGCTACACTCTTTCTTTGTGTGTGTGTGAACATAAATCATACATGTGTAAGGAAACGTGTACCTGCCTGATTTTGTGTACATGCCATGATAAAGTCTTTATTCATCTATTTATGTACTGTATCTATTTGTTTGTTTGTTTGTTTATAAAGATATATATATATACAAATAAGATGGATAGAGCATCATCATCAACTCCTTCTCCTGCTCAGTTGTTCATTATTTATTATTAATCTACTATATTTACATGATCTTTCATTATGTCCTTGGGCATCTATCCATCACATTTGTTTGTTTGGTTGTTTGTTTATAGAGAGGCTAATAGAGAGATAAATAGACAGAGAGAAAGAAGGAGAGAGCATGAGTACAGCAATCCCTCCCTCCTTCCTCTCCTCCTCTGATGAGAGGAAAAAGCATACGATGCTCTGTTTCTCTCCTCTCCTCCTCCTCCTGCTCTTCCTCCTCTTCCTCCTCCTCCCCTCAGCTCCGCTCCTCTTATCTCCCTGCTGCAGATGCGCTGTGGCCGAGAGCTCGTGTAATTATGTGCTGAGATCTCAGACTGCGATCACTTTGCTGCTGTTATCAGCTCTGACACCAATCTCCCTGAGTGACATTCCACCCAAACGCTCCTCTAATCCCGAGTCCGAGTCCGGCTTCGGCTTCGGCTTCGGCTTCGGCTCCGGGTCCGGGATCAGTGTGAAGAGTCACTGCACAGGAAGATGAAGAGTGAGAGAAAGACACTTCAGAGACAGAGAACACCGGCAGCTCCTCATTTCCTGTTCTTCTGTTTCTCTCACACAGCAGGAACAGCTCAGGTGGAGTGCAGTGAGAGAGCAGGAGTTTAGTGAGACAGCAGGAGTTCAGTGAGACAGGAGGAGTGCAGTGAGACAGCAGCAGAGCAAAGAAAAAGGAACAGTTCAGTGAGACAGCAGGAGTGAAGTGAGACAGCCACAGCTAAGTGGAGACAGCAGGAGTGCAGGGAGACAGGAAGAGTGCAGTGAGACAGAAATAGCTCAGTTAGACAACAGCAGTGCAGTGATACAACAGGAGCGCAGTGAGACAGCAGCAGCTCATTGAGAGCACAGAAGCAGCTCAATGAGACAGCAACAGTGCAATGAGACAGCAGCAGTTTAGTGAGACAGGAGGAGTGCAGTGAGACAGCAGCAGCTCAGTGAGACAGCAGCAGTTTAGTGAGACAGGAGGAGTGCAGTGAGACAGAAGCAGCTCAGTGAGACAGCAGCAGTTTAGTGAGACAGAAGCAGCTCAGTGAGACAGCAGCAGTTTAGTGAGACAGGAGGAATGCAGTGAGACAGCAGGAGTTCAGTGAGACAGGAGGAATGCAGTGAGACAGCAGGAGTTCAGTGAGACAGGAGGGGTGCAGTGAGACAGGAGGAATACAGTGAGACAGCAGGAGTTTAGTGAGACAGCAGGAGTTCAGTGAGATAGGAGGAGTGCAGTGAGGCAGCAGGAGTAAAGTGAGACAACCACAGCTCAGTGGAGACAGCAGGAGTGCAATGAGACAGGAAGAGTGCAGTGAGACAGCAGCAATGCAATGAGACAGAAATAGCTCAGTTAGACAACAGCAGTGCAGTGATACAGCAGGAGCGCAGTGAGACAGCAGAAGCAGCTCAGTGAGACAGGAACAGCTCAGTGAGATACCTGGAGTGCAATGAGATATCAGGAGTTCAATGAGACAGCAGCAGTTTAGTGAGACAGAAGGAGCGCAGTCAGACAGCAGCAGTTTAGTTGGAAAGGAGGAGTGCAGTGAGACAGTAGCAGCTCAGTGAGACAGCAGTTGTTTAGTGAGACAGGAGGAATTTAGTGATACAGTAGCAATGTAGTGAGACAGCAGGAGTTTATTGAGACAGCAGGAGTGCAGTGAGACAGCAGAAGTGCAGTGAGACAATAGGAGTGCAGTGAGACAGCAGCAGTGCAGTGAGACAGCAGGAGTTTAGTGATACAGTAGCAATGCAGTGAGACAGCAGGAGTTTAGTGATACAGTAGCAATGCAGTGAGACAGTAGGAGTGAAGTGAGACAGTAGGACTGCAGTGAGACAGCAGCAGTCTCACTTTAGTGGTAGAATGTTTGAAGATGCAAAAACCACTGACACAAAAACTATCAAACAAATAAGATGCCAAGTAACTGAAGATCCTCTTATTTGTCTGTTTCTCTGTTTGTTTGGGTTTTATTTTAATAGTTTTGTTTGTGAAATGGTTGCTGACACAAACATTATTTCTTTCTTTGCGGTTTTTGTTTTTGTTTTTGTCGTTTCGGGTAACCTTGTTTATAAAGCTGCTGATGCAGACAAAATAAACTCATGAACCCATGTTTGGGGTTGTTTATCTAGCTGATTGTTTGTTTTTTTTAATGTTATGGTTTTGCTTTGAAATTAAACAAACAAACAAACAAACACACACACACACAAACACACAAACAAACAAACACAAAAACAAACACACACAAACACACAAACAAACAAACACAAAAACAAACACACACAAACAAACAAACAAACAAATAAATAATTAGAATGTTATGGAAACCTTCCCTGTGTAAGAAAGAAACAGTGGGTTTATTTATTTATTTATTTATTTATTTATTTATTCTTTTTTTCCATGTCACCCCAGTATCTTTCTCAAACAGTAAAATGATCTCATGTGAACATTCCTCGACACATTACACACCAAATTGAGCAGTGAGTCGCGTACGTATCACATAATTTAACCCATTTTACATTTATGAGTGTTGCATATAAATGAATCCTCAAACACACACACACACACGCAGGCACACACACACGCAGGCACACACACACGAGCAGGCACACACACACACACAGGCACACACACACGCAGACACACACACACACACAGGCACACACACATGATCAGAAAATGGCCCTTTTAAATTTCTTCCTTAAGCATGTGGTTAATGTCTTTACAGCAGGACGGCTGCCTGGAATAGAAACTATTTAGCGTGCAGATAGAAAAATAATGGCAGCCATCATTTAATAAAACTCGAGCGCTGTCTTATCTCGTCTTGGCAGCAGGAGAGAGCTTTACGGGTTCTCGTCCCGAGCCTTTCCCCGCCGAGTTCCCACTGACAATGAAGCCATTATGTTAAAAACAGAGCGCGGCCTCGTGGGACGGATGTGTGCTGGTAGGGTTGGGGTGGCTAATTGAGAGACACGTCCATGCACGGGGGCCTGGACTGTGGACTGTGGATTGTGCATTTGGTTTCTGAGGGTTAGCAGGCCTTCCTAAAGCAAACACAGGGTGTAAAAACACACACAACACACACACGGACTGTCCGATAAGGCAGTAGCATGGCTTATGATGTTGGAGAGCCACCATCAGGCTCTCAGAGCTCATTTCAGCCTCCAGGCCTCGACTATGAAGCTAATTACCTCATGCCTTTCTGCACAGGCTTTTCTCCTGATGTGAATCGTCTTAACAAGCTGAGGCGCGATCCAGACCAGCACAAGAACACACAGAAGAACGTGCAGATGTTTTCTTCCTTTTTCTTCATTGAACACATGATTAATGCTAGCCTGAAGAGGTCTGATTTTTTTCTTGAAGTAATTATACACCAAAGCATTTCATTTTCTTATTCTAATAATGATTTATAAAGGGATTTAATTGAATCGGTATTAAATGGAACTTTAATTCAGATTAATTTACTTTAGACAAATTTATTATTTTTTAATTAGAAACAGAAAATGAAATTATTTAGAATTTTGGTCATTATTATTATTATTATTATTATTATTATTATTATTATTATTATTATTATTATTATTATTATTATTTTGACTATGATGATTATTATTATTGTTATTGTTATTGTTAGTTTTAGAAGTAGATGTAACAGTATTATATAACAATATTGCATCCCTTATGTTATTTTTTTCTTTTTAAGAATAAAAGGACAGAAATATTTATTATTAGTCATTACTGTCTTCAGTACTGTAAACGATAAGATAAGATAACTTTATTGATCCCACAGTGGGGAAATTCAATTGTCATAAGATAAGATAAGATAAGATAAGATAAGATAAGATAAGATAAGATAAGATAAGATAAGATAAGATAAGATAAGATAGAACTTTATTAATCCTGAAGGAAAATTATTTTGCCAGAGACTGGTTCAGATAACAAAAGAAATTAATTTAAATGAAAAATAAATGCAAAAAGAAATAATAAATAAATTAATTAATTAATTAATTAATTAATTAATTAATTAATTAATTAATTAATTAATTAATTAATTAATTAATTAATTAATTAATTAATTAATTAATGTATTCAAAGATGTAAATGAAATATAAAATATAAATGAAAGCAAATGAAATGAAATATTCTCTCTCTGTCTCTCTGTCTCTCTCTCTCTCTCTCTCTCTCTTTTTATATATATATATTATCTCTTTCTTTCTATTCTTTCTGTCTCTGTCGCTCTTGAACTTGAACATATTACATATAATCAGATATTGCACATGATGTGATACTGCACATAGAAAAATATTTGTAAAAAATATATTTAAAAAAATATTTTCCTGTACAATTTTTTTTAAATTCCACTTACAAAAAGACATTTAAATTTAGACAACTCAATTCATAGTTTCTTGTTTATTTATTTTTTATTTATTTATTTATTAAATTTTTTGTTATTGAGAAAATTAATACATGCTAAGTTAATATTGTTAATACATATTATTAAAAATATATATTGTGAATAGTATTATTATTATTATTACAGAATAGTAGTCTGTAACCTGATATTAGTTTCCATGACAACCTCGGCCTCAAAAAGGTAAAATGTATAATATTTGGTAAATCTATCCGTTATAAAATTTTATTTTGTTTTTTTTTATATTTATTCTTACACTTAATCATATTCGTGTATAAATATATATTATATCTACTTCCTGTTAACTGGCGTCTCCATGACAACCTCTTCCTCGCAGTACCTCCACGAACCGCTAGGACAGCGCGAGACGGAATACGTCATGTTCAGGAAGCGCTTCGTCTCGAGGTTACTCTCGTTCATCACGCGGCTGCTCAAGCCACGCCCCTGTTCGCTCAGGCGGCCGGTGGAATTTGACACATTAGCCGCGCCCACCTCGACATAACGGAGCCTGTGATTGGCTACTCTTACTAGTAGTTACCCTAGGCGTTGACTTCCGGTATGCGGAGGCTGGAATTTCAGGTTCCTCCTTGGTGCTAGTGGGTTTCCGAGGGTGTTTGCAGGGAAAGTGTGCTTATTTCCTTGCGGGTTTAGGTTCATATTCAATTCGTCGCCCTTTATTGATGTGTCCTTACACGTCTTTGTAAGGGAAGTATGACCGAGAGCGCGGTGAACAAGGAGGCGAACGGGGATGTGTGTCAGCACCGGGCGGTGAACGGAGTGAAACCGGGAAGAAGTAGCGCACTGAAGGAGCAGCAGTGTCACCAGAGGTTTGTCTACAAACACGACGAGAAGGTGAGCGGCTTATAACCTTTACATAACCCTTTAGAAACTCTCCACACCTTACAAAGTCCACCTGGAAAACTTCACTCCTCACCTCGGCCTGAGATCCGAGCTCAGATCCGAAAGTTCAACTCAAAGCCCAGCCCTGGAGCGGGTTTATTTACCTTTTCCCTTTTCTTATTATCACACCATCTTAAACGTGTTTGTCAAGCTTGACCAGCTAGCACTTAACACATGCTTTTAACGGATAGATAAATAGATAGTGATTTTTACCCACAACATTCAGAAATTGGACCTGTTTCAGCGGTGTCCCGATCCGGTACTGAGTATCGCCAAATCGGATATTGCGATACCTCGATTTGTTTCTATCATCCATTCATCCATTTTCTATACCCACTTTATTCCCAATTAGGGTCACGGGGATCTGCTGGAGCCTATCTCAGCACACATTGGTACACCCTGGTCACCCAGGTCACCGGTCCATCACAGGGCCACACATATAGACAGACAACCATTCACACTCACTCCTGTGGACAATTTAGAATTACCAATTAACCTATTGTACATGTTTTTTGGACTGTGGGAGGAAACTGGAGTAAACCCACACAGGCACAGGGAGAACATGCAAACTCCACACAGAAAGGCCCCTGCCAGTTCGAACCTGGGATTCGAACCCCTGCTGTGAGGCAACAGCGCTGACCACTAAGCCACCGTGTTGCCCCTTGATCGAATCAGATTCTCGTTAATCCTCCTTAGAACATGTTTGCATTGTGAAGACACATGCACCTCACGTGTTTATGGCAGTAATATACCAAAGTCCGTGTGATCAAATTGTATCCAGAGATTTACTCTAGTAAAGATGTGAGTAATGTGATGAAATAAAAATGAATGTGGGAAATAAAAGGAATTTTATGCAAACGTAATAAATAAAAAAAAATCACGTGAAAGTAAATGTAATGAAAGTAAATCCCGGGATATTAAATACTCTAGACGGTAAAGAGATCACTAGGTAAATACTCTGGATGATAAATATTTAGAGAATAAATACTTTTGGATTCTAAGCAGGTGATCAGTCTAAATCCGGACGGTAAATACACAAAAAGACGATGCATAAGCAGGACAACAAATAGTCTGGACGGTAAATACACAAGTTAATAAATACTCAGTACTGTAAACATACAGGACAGGACACTCGCACTGACCAGATCCAGAGGAACGAAGCGTATCATCTGTGAAGTTTTTAAGTCACATATGCTGAGAAATCTGAGTGTATCACATCTCACACACACACACACACACACACACACACTATGAATATCGTTCACTGGTGAGTGTGTTGCTTTGACTGATGTGACTCAGATTAGATTAAATCTAAAACACACAACAAAGGAGTTTCCAGAATCCAAGACTGAACGCTGGTTCGATTTCACTTTAAAAGCTAATATTAAAAGTAAACAAATGAGATGAATTATCACAAAAATTTTATCGCCTTCTGTTTCAGATCAGAGTTGTTTTGAAGTTTTAGTGACATTTCAGCAAAACAGACTGTCGCGATATATAGATTTTATTAAAAATAAAAAAAAATATTTTTAATTTTTAAAAAATGTAAATAATATTTCAAATTTAATTAAAATGTAAACTTTTTTAATTTATTAAAAATGTAAATTATTCATTATTTTAATGTCTATGCATGATTTTTATTTTCTATAAAAGAAAAAAAAGCAATAATTTTTTTCCTAAATAAAAAATGAACATTGAAAATGAGTTTTAAAAAAAGATATTTATTTTAAAAATTATTTTTTAAAAAAGACATTAAAATTGCACAATTACAAAATTTAAATTTCAAATAAAAAAAGTTATATTAAAATAACAAAATGAAAAAAAAAATTAACAGCAAATCATCTGCTTGTAATCAGATATATTTAATATCACCCAGTCCTGATTCAGATTTTTATTTGGTATTTAAAATTTTTTTATTTTTTTATTTTTTATTATTATTATTTTCTTAAATTTGTAATTTTTTTTTATTATTTATTTTTATTTTCAGGTGCATTGATCTAAAATACTAAATAAAGAAATGTGAAATTTTAACTCTAATAATTTCTAAAAATAGTCTTTTTTTTCCTGCTTGTTTTTGCGTGTTCGTGTGCACGCGACGTCCTCGAGTCCCTCGGGTCAGGATCCGAGTGCAGCTAATCTGCGCGAGCGGTTTTTCCATGTCGCCTTGGTAATATTTGTTAGCGACGTGACTAGACGCATTTTTGTGTTCCTGTGAGACACGGGGTTTTAAATTACTGGCTTTAATGTGGGTGCAGAAAAAAACATGCCATTGTTATGGGGTTATGACTGAAGTCCAATTTCACACTGGTGTGTTTTAAAAAAGTTCAAAAGATTAGCGTACGGCTGGTTGCGTCGGACGTTCGCATTGGCGTTAAATGCTAATGATGTCAACTTGGTAACGGAGACTTAAGAAAGAAATAAACATTAACACGAGAGCAGAGAAGTTCAAAAATTTATCAAAAGTGTTGGATTTCACCATAATCAACAATTTTGTCCTTTCTACTAATCACTAGTCAGCTAGCATGGAAAATACTGTCTGTGTCAAAATTTTACATTTAAAGACTAAAATATTGGATTTAAGATGAAAGATTTCAGCTGTTTCCTCTTCTCATCTAAAAATACATTGGATTTAGAGAAACTTTTTTCCCCTGTACTAAAGTTTCACACTTTCACAATAATGCTAAAGGTCCTGGGTTCAGTTAGTGAAAAATCACACGCGCCCCATGACTGGCATGTGCCCCCTGACTGGCATGTGCCCCCTGACTGACACACGCCCCTGACACGTGTCTTACCTTTTGCATCATCATTTTAAAATGATTTTATGGGCAGGAGTTTTTTTTTTTCAGTGATGTATTCAGATGTTGTTGCTAAGCTTATGAATCGCATTTTCAAGGTGAATCTTTGTGCTGTTTGAAACTTTGGTGAATGATTATTTTTGCTTATTGAAACTTTTTACTAAAGAAATCTTTTTTTTGTGTGTGATTTTCGGATGTGATTCTTTTCGCTTAGCAAATCTTTTTGCCAATTGACTCGTTTAGTCAAGTGAATCTTTTTACTAAATGAATCTTTTTTTTTACCAAGTGAGTCCTTTTTACTAAGTGAATCTATTCTTGACCTTGAAACAAATCATTTTAAGCTACCTAAATATATTTTACTAAATGAATCTTTTTTTAAGGTGAATTGTTTTTACTAAATGAATCTTTTTTTACTAAATGAATCTTTTTTTTACTAAATGAATCTCAATCTGTTTGCCAAGTGTATGTTTTTTGCTAAGTGAATCTTTTTGATTTCTGACCCACAGTTTCACCAGAGCGAGTGTAATGGAGGTTTATACAGCAAGCCCTTCATCGAGTCGTTTGAAGAGACTCCCATGCTGGTGGCGGTGCTCACCTACATGGGCTACGGCATCCTCACCATCTTCGGCTACCTGAGAGACTTCCTCCGCCAATGGAAGATCGAGAAATGCCACATCGCTCGAGAAAGGGAGGAGCAAAAGGTAAACATCTATCCATAAATCCATCTATTTACAGTAAACAATCGTTACGCTGATCTGTGGTTTAAATTTATATTTTAAAATGTATGAAAGGGATCGGTTCTGTTGTAAAATCCTTTCTTGGTCTGTATCTGGACTGCGGTCCCCCTGGTTGGCCACGCCCACTTCCCTCCTCCTGAGGAGGCCCTCAAATACTGAAACACAATATTTTCTCTCTGATTTCAAGGATTTTGTCCCACTTTATCAAGACTTTGAGAATTTCTACACCCGAAATTTATACATGAGGATCCGGGACAGCTGGAACCGACCCATATGCAGCGTGCCAGGGGACAAGATGGACCTAGTGGAGCGAGTGTCCCACGACTACAACTGGACCTTCAGGTGAGAAACCAACAACAGTCCTTTTATTATTTTTTTTAATGAGCCAGCCTCGATTCTTATTTTGAATCAGGGCAGATTCAGGTTCACCCAAGGGGGCGGGGCTAATTTCTGGGCCAGAAATAAACAGGAAGAAACTAGTTCAGGCATGAGGCTTGTGAATTGTGGTGATGATGTAATAGTTAGAGGTCAAGGGTCTAGAATACGGCTAGGGATATATTGAGAAAATACTGATAGTGTTTGTTATTATTGCTATTATTATTATTATTATTATTATTATTATTGTTATTGTTATTATGTTTAAAGTGAAATCTTTTTTTAACCCTTTTTATTTTATTTTTTTTAATTACATCAGACACACAGACTGTGATTCAAAGAGTTTTTTACGCTGAGTTTTTAAAAATCTGAAATCTATTTATTTATTTTTAAATAATTTAAATGGATATGGTAATTTTGTAGATATCGTGACATCATTTTGTAAAAAAATATATATAATTTTTTTTTCTTTCAACTACTGCTAGAAATTCTGATGGGAAGCAGTGGATTGGTTGATAAAAGTAATTGAAAAATTAATTATACAGAAAAAAATAATTATCCAGAATTATTTAAAAGAATTTCGTTGACCTATTTGAGGATATTGTGACATCATTTTGTAAAAATGTTAAATCTTTTGCACTTTTCTTTTACTACTTCTGTTCACTCTGATAGGAAGCATTTTTTATTTTTTTATTTTTTTATTTTTTTTACCATAAAAAATTGTTTTCTCTTAACGGTCAGTTCAATAGGTGTGAGGTTTAATTTTACTTACCGCACCTTTAAGCCTAGTAAGATTCGAAGGAGCAGTGTGTTAGCGTCTCTGAGGCTTTTTCTGATAAGAGGAGAGCCAGAAATCATAGAGCAAATACACAGCAAGCTCAAGGTCACTTTCCAATCAGGGTGTGTGTGTGTGTGTGTGTGTGTGTGTGTGTGAATGAGCGTGCATGTTTGCGAGTGCGTGTACATGAGTGTGTGTCTGTGAATGTAGATGAGAGAGAGTGTGTGCGCGGGTGAGAGAGAGAGAGTGTGTGCGCGGGTGAGAGAGAGAGAGTGTGTGCGCGGGTGAGAGAGAGAGAGTGTGTGCGCGGGTGAGAGAGAGAGAGAGTGTGTGCGCGGGTGAGAGAGAGAGAGAGTGTGTGCGCGGGTGAGAGAGAGAGAGAGTGTGTGCGCGGGTGAGAGAGAGAGAGAGTGTGTGCGCGGGTGAGAGAGAGAGAGAGTGTGTGCGCGGGTGAGAGAGAGAGAGTGTGTGCGCGGGTGAGAGAGAGAGAGTGTGTGCGCGGGTGAGAGAGAGAGAGTGTGTGCGCGGGTGAGAGAGAGAGAGTGTGTGCGCGGGTGAGAGAGAGAGAGTGTGTGCGCGGGTGAGAGAGAGAGAGTGGTGTGCGCGGGTGAGAGAGAGAGAGTGTGTGCGCGGGTGAGAGAGAGAGAGTGTGTGCGCGGGTGAGAGAGAGAGAGTGTGTGCGCGGGTGAGAGAGAGAGAGTGTGTGCGCGGGTGAGAGAGAGAGAGTGTGTGCGCGGGTGAGAGAGAGAGAGTGTGTGCGCGGGTGAGAGAGAGAGAGTGTGTGCGCGGGTGAGAGAGAGAGAGAGAGAGAGAGTGTGTGCGCGTGCGCGGGTGAGAGAGAGTGTGCGCGGGTGAGAGAGAGAGAGAGAGAGAGTGTGTGTGCGCGGGTGAGAGAGAGAGAGTGTGTGCGCGGGTGAGAGAGAGAGAGTGTGTGCGCGGGTGAGAGAGAGAGAGAGTGTGGTGGCCGGGTGAGAGAGAGAGAGTGTGTGCGCGGGTGAGAGAGAGAGAGTGTGTGCGCGGGTGAGAGAGAGAGAGTGTGTGCGCGGGTGAGAGAGAGAGAGTGTGTGCGCGGGTGAGAGAGAGAGAGTGTGTGCGCGGGTGAGAGAGAGAGAGTGTGTGCGCGGGGTGAGAGAGAGAGAGTGTGTGCGCGGGTGAGAGAGAGAGAGTGTGAGCGCGGGTGAGAGAGAGAGAGAGTGTGCGCGCGTGAGAGAGAGTGAGTGTGTGCGCCGGTGAGTGAGAGAGAGTGCGGGCGCGGGTGAGAGCGAGAGAGTGTGTGTGCGCGGGTGAGAGAGAGAGAGTGTGTGCGCGGGTGAGAGAGAGAGAGTGTGTGCGCGGGTGAGAGAGAGAGAGTGTGTGCGCGGGTGAGAGAGAGAGAGTGTGTGCGCGGGTGAGAGAGAGAGAGTGTGTGCGCGGGTGAGAGAGAGAGAGAGTGTGCGCGGGTGAGAGAGAGAGAGTGTGTGCGCGGGTGAGAGAGAGAGAGAGTGTGCGCGGGTGAGAGAGAGAGTGTGTGCGCGGGTGAGAGAGAGAGAGAGAGAGAGTGTGTGCGCGTGCGCGGGTGAGAGAGAGAGAGAGAGAGTGTGTGCGCGTGCGCGGGTGAGAGAGAGTGTGCGCGTGCGCGGGTGAGAGAGAGAGAGAGTGTGTGTGCGCGGGTGAGAGAGAGAGAGTGTGTGCGCGGGTGAGAGAGAGAGAGTGTGTGCGCGGGTGAGAGAGAGAGAGAGAGAGAGAGTGTGAGCGCGCGCGGGTGAGAGAGAGAGAGTGTGTGCGCGGGTGAGAGAGAGAGAGTGTGTGCGCGGGTGAGAGAGAGAGAGAGTGTGTGCGCGGGTGAGTGAGAGAGAGAGAGAGAGAGTGTGTGTGCGTGCGCGGGTGAGAGAGAGAGAGTGTGCGCGGGTGAGAGAGAGTGCATGTTTGTGAGTGCATGAGTGAGTGTGTGTCTGAGTGTGTATGAGAATGTGAGAGTGTGTGTGTGCGCAAGAGTGAGTGTGTGTGTGTGAGAGAGTGTTTGAGTGAGTGAGTGTGTGCGCGAGTGTGTGTGTGTATTGAGATTTAAACTTTCCTAATTCAGGTAATTGTTGTCTCTGGCAGTTACACGGGCCGCGTGGTGAAGGACGTGATAAACATGGGCTCGTATAATTACCTGGGATTCGCCGAGAAAAGCGGCTGTTGTGCCGACGCTGCTGCCGAAGTCACTCTGAAACACGGCGTCGGTGTGAGCAGCACCAGGCAGGAGATGGGTGTGTGTTTATCTTACACCATCACACTACACTGTTTAAAGTTCTACTAGATCTCAGAAACACACACACACACACACCCTGTAGTGTATGCTTACTCTGCAGGAAGTGGTCTTGTGGTTTGCCTTGCTGACTGCACCTTGCTGTTTGTTTAGGTAACCTGGACAGACACGAGGAGCTGGAGAAGCTGATAGCGAGGTTCCTGGGCGTGGAGGCGGCCATGGCGTTCGGGATGGGCTTCGCAACCAACTCCATGAACATTCCAGCGCTGGCTGGCAAGGTACCGAGTTTATCTGTCCAACATCACACAGTGAGAAATAATCTCAAGTTTCTGCTCAATCTTAATCTGGTGATTCTATCAGTTTTTAATGCCATCATTATTTTTGTTCCATTTAAATTTTATTTCTAAAATTAGAATTTTGTTGAATCGTATTTGTTCACGCCGCAGTTTACAGGAGAAAACTTTTATAAATATTTTTAAATATATTTATTACAAATTAAATAGACATATTTAGCTAGGTGAAGAGAAGTCGTAAGATATTGAACAACAAATTCTTGACATTCCACTTCCTCAAGCTCTGATTTGCTAAAGTTGACACTTGTGCTTAAAAATTTGCATCTGAAAAAAAAAACTTTCGTCCAGTGACCAGAGTGTTTTTTTTCTTCTTTTTTTCCTGCTGTTCCTAAGGGATAATTAAACTGAGGATAGTGTTAGCTAGCTAATTCATGTTGAGCTAGAAGTACCAAAGAGTGATCCTTATAGAGAAGTACAACAATACTTTGTTCTTTTGAATACATTTTGTATAGACACATTATTTCATTTATATTTTATATACACCGATCAGGTGTAACATAATGACCACAAGTGAATGAGACTGAGTATCTCCTCATCATGGCACCTGTTAGTGGGTGGGATATATTAGGCAACAAGTGAACATTTTGTCCTCAAAGTTGATGTTAGAAGCAGGAAAAATGGACAAGTGTAAGGATTTGAGTTTGACGAAGGGCCAAATTGTGATGGCTAGACCACTGGATCAGAGCATCTCCAAAACTGTAGCTCTTGTGGGGTGTTCCCGGTCTGCAGTGGTCAGTATCTATCAAAAGTGGTCCAAGGAAGGAACAGTGGTGAACCGGTGACAGGGTCATGGGCGGTCGAGGCTCCTTGATGGACGTGGGGAGAGAAGGCTGGACCGTGTGATCCGATCCAACAGACAAGCTACTGTTGCTCAAATTGCTGAAGAAGTTAATGCTGGTTCTGATAGAAAGGGGGCAGAATACACAGTGCATCACAGTTTGCTGCGTATGGGGCTGCAGACCGGTCAGGGTGCCCATGCTGACCCTAGTACGCCATCGAAAGCATTAACAATGGACACATGAGCATCAGAACTGGACCATGAAGCAATGGAAGAAGGTGGCCTGGTCTGATGAATCACGTTTTCTTTTACATCACGTGGATGACCGGGTGCGTGTGCGTCTCTTACCTGGGGAACACATGGTACCAGGATGCACTATGGGAAGAAGGCAGAGGCAGTGTTGGTGGAGGCAGTGTCATGCTTTGGGCAATGTTCTGCTGGGAAACCTTGGGTCCTGCCATCCATGTGGCTGTTACTTTGACACGTACCACCTACCTAAGCATTGTTGCAGACCACCTACAACCTTTCATGGAAACGGTATTCCCTGATGGCTGTGGCCTCTTTCAGCAGGACAATGCACCGTGACACAAAGCAGAAATGGTTCAGGAATGGTTTGATGACCACAGCAACCAGTTTCTCAAAATTCCCCAGATCTCAATCCAATCCAGCGTCTGTGGGATGTGCTGGACAAACAAGTCCGATCCATGGCGGCCTCACCTCACAACTTACAGGACTTAAAGGATTTGCTGCTAACATCTTGGTACCAGATCCCACAGCACACCTTCAGGGATCTAGTGGAGTCCATGCCTCGACGGGTCGGGGCCGTTTTAGCACCAATACAATATTACGCAGGTGGTCATAATGTTATGCCTGATCAGTATATATATTTATTTCTCTTGCAAATCGGAAGCAGAGAATTTCCTTCAGGATTAATAAAGTTCTATCCCTGAACATCTCTCGCTCCTGGTCTTCAGCTCAGATCGTCGACCTGACGAGCGTTCACTTGGGAGTGTCTCTCTCTCACCTGCCAGCACATGCTCTAAAATAACCTGACATAATAAAACCAGACGTGGTTTCACAGGGACGAGAAGATGAACCGTGGTGTCGTAATTGAAGTCATTTATCCGTATCCGAGCCTGTATTTCCTGTTTTGTTTTGTTTTTTCACGGACGAGATCCGTGATTTTTAATCTGATCCAAACTCCTGAATCAGGAATTTTCTCATGGCTGCTTTTCCCTGTACAGCGACATGACCACGTTGTTGGACTGTAAATTTAACAGAAAACTACAAGTTTGTAGCACAAGCAAGTTTTTTTTTCTGCATGAATATCTATGTATTCAACCTTTTTCCCAAATTACTATTAGCACCTGAGCGCTACACAGACGCAAAAGGAAACCATTTTTCTTTTCCGACTAAGTCATTTGCATATTCTTGAGCCAGATGTGGACCAGCAGCAGGCTGCAAAACACCCATTCCAAATAAAACGTCTCTTATTGACTCTCAAACCCCGACAGGCTTCATGAAACTTTCTGTAAAATGTTAAACGACCTTTTTTTTAATCGTAATATCTTTATATTCGTGTCTTTGTATGGCAGCTAATGAATATTTATAAGCACTAGCAGTTTGCTCATGAATATTCATGCTCATTAATCAACAGGATTTCATTTACAGACAATTTTAATAAACCGGCTTTTTTCCCCAAGGAAAAATTCAGTAACTGGACAAAAAATACCTAACGGCAGTACGGAAAACATGACTTGAAAAGTACGCTTCTTGGAATCGCGGATTCTCTGAATTCTTTCCGAAATTTCCCGTTTATTTGTTTCTCTCTTACACACTCCACTACAGCACATGCCTTGTAATGATGCTTGTTGCGCAGGTATGAGGATTTGAACCTGAATCTGCTGCGTCACCTGAGCCGCTCACACAGACCCTCCCCTCTGATGTTGTGGTGTGTGTGTGTGTGTGTTTTGTGCATAGGGGTGTTTGATTCTGAGTGACGAACTGAACCACGCCTCTCTAGTCTTGGGAGCGCGCTTATCTGGCTCCACCATCCGGGTTTTCAAGCACAACAGTGAGTACCCACAAAGCTTTTCTTTCTTTTTCCAGACACAACCACAACAAAGGACCGGAAACGAGAAGTACAAACTGCCCGTGCTGTTCTAGATTTTCAGTGCTTTTAGATACAAGATACTTTATTGTCCTCTGAGATGACACACTGTACACACAGGAGGTTCAAACACACATTCGCATACACAAATCTTACACACACACACACACATATACACGCTAATGTCAGCATCGAGGGTTCAGAGCACCAGCCTGTTTCTTCACCCTGCAGTAATTACACCTCTCCGTTATTGTTACACAACCCCACAGTTGTTGCACAACCCCATAATTGTTACACAGTCTCGCAATTCAGGCACAACCTCGTAAATATTGCAAAATTACGGATTTCTTTTTGTTTCGTACCTTGATACCTATAGGATCGATAGGAAACTTGATACCTATAGGATCGAATGTTTCTTATGGGGTGGGTGGGGCTTGCAGCTCTGCTTGTCTAACAAAAAAATTAAAGAAAAATAAACAAAGTTACACAACATTGTGCGGGACTATGCTCAAAAAAATCTAGTTTTTTTTATATATAATTTATTTATTTATTTATTTTTATTCTTACTCCCGTCTGCTCAAACCTTAAAATAAATAAAATATATAAAGCAATCAATAAAAAATAAATAAAATAAAACTGAAAAAATAAGCAAATAAAGTTACACAACATTGTGTGGGACTATGGTCGAAAAAATCTGTTTTAATTATTTAATTTTTGTTACAGTTATGTTAATTTTTTATTTATTTGTTTTAAATTTATTCCTCATTTAAATTTATTTATTTGCTTTTATGAAACTTCACAGTAATATTGCTCATTACGAGACATTAGAAGTTAGCATGGGGATTTTTTTTTTTTATTAAACTTACTCCCGTCTGTTCAAACAGATGTTTCTGTTGTCCCTTAAAGATAAATTAAATAAATTTAAAAATAAATAAAATTAAAATAATAAACAAATAAAGTTACACAACATTATGTGGGACTATGCTTACAAATGTCTATTTTATTTATTTTATTTTTTATAAAAATTTTTATTATTATTTTTATTTTTTATAATTATTTATTATTTTTTTATTTGTTTTAAATGTATTTCTTATTTAAATTTATTTATTTATATAACTTAATCACAGTTATATTGCTTATTATAATTCTGCATAGGGATTTATTATTATTATTATTATTATTATTATTATTATTATTATTTAATCTTACTTTCGTCTGCTTAAACGGTTGTTTCTGCTGTCCCTTAAAAAATAAAATAAATAAAATAAATGAAGCAATCAATAAAATTAAAAAATATAAAACTGAAAAATAATCAAATAAAGTTACACAACATTGTGTGGGACTATGCTCAAAAAATATAAGTCTGCATAGGGATTTTTTTAATTTTATTTTTTATTTTAGTCCTGTCTGCTTTATTTTTTTTTAATTATTTATTTATTTATTTATTCATTTATTTATTTGCTTTCATGAAACTTTATAAAAAAAATAAACAAATAAAGCTATATCACTGTAAGAAAATTTCATAAACATTGTTTGGGACTATGCTCGAAAAAATATAGTTAAATTATTTAATTTTTATTACAATTATGTAAAAAAAAATTTATTTATTTGTTTTAAATGTATTTCTTATTTAAATTTATTTATTTGCTTTATGAAATTTTCTCACAGTGATATTGCTCATTACGAGACCTAGAAGTCTGCATAGGGATTTATTTCATTTTATTTTATTTATTTTTTTGATCGTACTCCCATTTGCTTGAACGGTTGTTTCTGCTGTCCCTTAAAGATAAATAAAATAGAAATAAAATCAAAGTGGTGTAGTGCATTCCGTCATAACTTCAGACAGAAGCTGAACACCGCATCCTCAAGCTCATGAGCTTCCCTGCTGCTCGTGCACATGAACGATTTCAGCTGCCAGCTCATTAACACTAGTGTATTTACTTTTTATTTTTATTTTGCACATTTATGCTGATTTATTTCTTTTCAGAAAGCATTGAAATGTAGTTTATAGCTCGTGTTCGGTTGTTAAGTGAAATGAAGTTTAACGTGGTGTTTGCTGTGTTTTTTTTTCTATTTTATTAGCCTTTAACTGCTTTTAATAAAAATTGCCTCAAAAACAGTGAATTGCTTTAATTATGGAAACGGTGACTGGTCCACTAGTAAAAATATTATACAGCTACCCTAGCAAAAAAAAAATTAATTAAATAAAAAAATAAAAGAAGCTAAATGAACAGAAGCACTTTCATTTTCTGACCTGGTATGGAGGTTAAATTTAAGATGCTGTATCCGTACCCAAAAATAAAATAAAAATAAATAAATAAATATTGTGGTTTGTATCTTATAAATATAATATATTTATTTATTTGTTTGTTTATTTATTTATAAACATAAAAATATAAACATTCTTCATTTATGAACCCTTTCACCAGTAGTTTGTTTGTTTATGTATTTATTTATTCATTTTTAAAAAAAAAAAAAATTTCTCCGTTACAGATTCTCAATTTAGTAAAATAAAGTTCTTATGCTTCCTATTTGAGCAAAGAAGAGGACATTATTGTCACATGCTGAAGGTCGGAATAAAAAATAATTTCCTCCATCGACTTTTTAACATGTGCCTGCGAGTTCTAGTTTACCATTTACTTCTGCAGTGCATTATATCACACACACACACACCCCTCTTACTCACACCTCTCGCGTGTTGACACAGCAGCCTACGGATAGTTTCCTTGGACGAGCTCCAAAGTACACAAAAGGACATCCACCCGATTTTACAGACGCCTGAAACGCACAGCGCTGTGCTTCAGCCCTGTTTATTATTTCAGCCTCGATGTAATTCTAGGTAAAGTAGAGTCTCTTTGGAGCGACCTCTGTCTTTGCAGAAGCGTTCACAGGGAGTTTCGTCGCTTGAAAAGTCACCCCTGTCGTGATTATTGGTTAGCCGCATTACTCTTAATGAAAGTGTCAATTTGCGCAACAGCCCTACTGAATCGTAAACGGGTTCTAAATGAATGAAAAGCCCGAGAGTGACGTGGTATACGCCGTGTGCATAACGACAATGCTTCTGTTCCCTGCTGTCTCCTTGGAACAAGTTGGTTTATTGGCCCTAAAGCTGTTAATGATGTAATGATGATGATGATAATGATGATAATGATTCACGTCACTGCTGTGTTTATTTCTTGTGAAGGTCAGCAGCTTGTATCTGAAGCTGGATAGATCTTTAACGACCCAACAGGAGCTCTTCTGTACTAAACACGACTGTACAGTCACCTCATCACCACACCGGCTGCCACGAGGACACAATAAAAGTCCTTTATTAATCTTTAATAGCTGTTAAAGTTTCCTCTCTAGGAAAAGGGTGCAGCTTTGGTCATACAGGTGACCTCAGGCAGGGTGGAAGGAGTAAATTACTTAGGAAACAACAATCTTAAAAAACTATAAAAAGCTTGTTGTCTTTATTTACAAGGGACACATTAGATGTTTTATATCTTTTATAGTTACAGTATAGTCTATCCGTCTGATTTTTTGACTGTTTTGACGTGTGTCAGGAGACAATAACGTATTCAAACTAGCATGTCACTACATCCCTGTGACTTGTCTCGCTTTTATATTGTAGAAAATGAATCTGATACATCTAAATATGTTTGACTCTTGGATCTGTGATCCAAAAAGTAGTTTTCCTGAAAAGAGTGTAAGCTGAGGAATATTGAGGAAAAGGGTGGACTGGTGAGGAAAAAACAGATCAGAAGCAGGAAGAAGCAAGCGCCCTGTAAGTGAGAGGAAGAGTTTTTAAAGTGTACACATTGTTTTATGGGAAGTCATGTTTGAGTCAGTGTTGAGAAGCGAGAGAGAGAGAAAGAGAGCAAAACAGCTGAATCGTGACCTCTCTGGAGCTGGTCAGGCAGAAGGGAATGACGGACGTTCCAGTCGCTCGAAATAAAGGAGAGATTCAGCAGACGAATCACACAAACAAATCCTGCATAGTTTGTGCTACGGCTTAGGTAAAAAGAGTTATATATACAAAGAAGGGGTATCGGGGTATAGAGTGTAAGATTTCATTTTTTAACACAGATCTGTTTGTCACTGTCGATCTCAAGGACGACAACATCCAGGTTTTAATTTCTCTTAATCTCAACACTGTTAATGACTTAAGACTGAAAGATATATAAGAGAGATATAAACAGAGAAATTAAACAGAAGTGGCCCAAGGATTGAGCCTTGAGGAATCCCTTATGTAACAGTGAAGGGATTAATAAAACGTTTAGCATTTGTACTCAACACTGTTAATCATTTAAGATTAAAACAACACAAGATATAAACAAAGAAAGAAATAAATACAATTTTTTTTTTTTTAAAAAAAGAAGTGGCCCTAGAACTGAGCCTTGAGGAATCCCTCATGTAACGGTGAAGATTTTAGAGGTGTTGCTAAAGGTGTTAATAAAAAGTTTGCAACACTGTTAACGATTTATGATCGAAATGACACAAGATGTAAACAGAGAAAGAAATAAAAACAAATTATTTAAAAACAAAAGAAGTGGCCCTGGAACTGAGCCTTGAGGAATCCCTTTAGGGTAACATTGAAGATTATAGAGTTAAAGATAGCTAAAGATTTTAATAACATGTTTATTATTTGTTCATCTAGTAAAACAAGAACGTTAAATGTGACTCACATTTGTAATGAAAACATGGGGGACTGTATTTGAAATACTTTTATAGAACTTCCAGAAATAAAGAAATCAAGCACGGTAAAGAGGAAGTGAATGAAATGTCTGTTAATTATCTCGATACAAGCCTTCAGGATATTTCTAATATATCTTTAGCATGTGTGAGTGGGACAACAAACACACGTTGGTATTTTGCGGTAACCAAAAATGGGCCTTAAAGATATGGCACACATCTGGTCCACATCTGTCGCACAGTGTATAGATCTCTAGGTTATTGTGCGTTGTAATTTATTTTAAAAGTATCATTTCCAACCCCGGCGTAGTCTGTAATCGCCGAAGGTTTCCGCTCCCATGCTCAAGGTTGTTTCAGGTCACCGTATCGACCATGATCTTGCTGAATATGATTAGGCCACGTTACTGTTTAATGAATTTCTCAATAATTGCCTGTTTTTTTAAAGCTGTGTTGATTTTGTTTTTCTCACCACAGACATGCAAAGCTTGGAGAAGCTGCTCAGAGATGCTATAGTGCACGGCCAGCCCAGAACCCACCGGCCCTGGAAGAAGATCCTCATACTGGTGGAGGGGATCTATAGGTATATGAGCTTTTTTTGAACTATGTTCAAAAAAACACATGTGGCATGTTCCTCCTGCACATTCCAAACCCATTCAGAACCTTTTATGCTCTTACCTAAAGACTTCCAGTGTCCTAAAAAAAAGGAGAACTATACAGTTCCTCGATTAGTTCCTTCTTTGTAATCCCAGTACTTTTACAACCTTATGATAAGATAAAGATGTTTTTAATACTCTCCAGGATGAGAGCTACACATTTCCAAAAGATTCTTCTTTGCGTTCTGAACCTTTTGATGAACTAAACAGTTCCAGTACTACAACCCCTGCCAAAAAGTATGGAATCACCACTCTTGGAAGATTCAATTGTTTAACTGTGTAGAAAAAAACAATCACAGACATGCCACAAAACTATTTTCATTTAACATTCCAACCTTCTGGCTTTATGAAACACTTACAAAAATAAAAAAAAAGAAAGAAAGAAAATTGTAGTCAATTCCAACTGTTTTTACAGATCAAACCGAGGAAAAAAATATGGAATCACTCAATTCTGAGGAAAATATTATGGAATCACCAAACAAAAACACCACTAGTACTTTGTTGCACCACCTCTGGCTTTTATAACAGCTTGAATTCTCTGAGGCATGGATTTAATTATCGACAAACAGTATTCTTCATCAATCCGGCTCCAACTTTCTCTTATTGCAGTTGCCAGATCAGCTTTGCAGGTTGGAGCCTTGTCCTGGACCATTTTCTTTAATTTCCACCATAGATTTTCAATTGGATTGAGGTCCGGACAATTTGCAGGCCATGCCATTGACATTATATGTCTTTCTTGAAGGAAAGTTTTCACAGCTTTTGCCCTATGGCACGATGCATTATCATCCTGAAAAATGATGTCATCATCACCAAACATCCTTTCAATTGATGGAATAAGAAAAGTGTCCAAAATCTCAATATAAACTTGTGCATTTATTGAGGATGTAATGACTGTCATCTCTCCCATACCTTTACCTGACATACAACCCCATATCATTAATGATTGTGGAAATTTGCATGTTTTCTTCAGGCAGTTGTCTTTATAAATTTCATTGGAACGGCACCAAACAAAAGTTCCAGCATCATCACCCTGCCCAGTGCAGATTGGTGATTCATCACTGAATATCACTCTCATCCGGTCATCCACAGTCCATGATTGCTTTTCTTTAGCCCACTGAAACCTTGTTTTTTTTCTGTTTAGATGTTAATGATGGTTTTTGTTTGGCTTTTCTGGATGTAAATCCCATTTATTTTAGGCGATTTCTTACAGTTCGGTCACAGACATTGATTCCACTTTCTGCCCACTTGTTCCTCATTTGTTTTGTTGGGCATTTTCTGTTTTCAAGGCATATTGCTTTAAGTTTTCTATCTTGACACTTTGATGTCTTCCTTGGTCTACCGGTATGCTTCCCTTTTACAACCTTCCCATTTGATTTGTACTTGGTCCAGATTTTAGACACAGCTGACTGGGAACAACCAACATCTTTTGCAACATTCCATGAAGATTTACCTTCTTCAAGAAGTTTTATAATCCTCTCCTTTGTTTCAGCTGACATCTCTCGTGTTGGAGCCATGATTTATGTCAATCAGCTTGGTTCAACAGCTCACTAAGGTGTGCAAGCACTCTTTTTTAACTGCAGACTAATTAGCAGATGTAATCGGATACAGGTGTTTGTTTTAGAACTGCAAAGTACTAGTGGGGTTTTTGTCCATAATATTTTCCTCAGAATTGAGTGATTCCATATTTTTTTTCCTCAGTTTGATCTGTAAAAAGAGTTGCAATTGACTACAATTTTCTTTCTTTTTTCTTTTTGTAAGTATTTCATAAAGCCAGAAGGTTGGAATGTTAAATGAAAATAGTTTTATGGCATGTCTGTGATTGCTTTTTTTTCTACACAATTAAACATTTGAATGAACATCTTCCAAGAGTGGTGATTCCATACTTTTTGCCAGGGGTTGTATAATGAACAAGAACTATACAGTTCTAGTAACCTAAAGAATGAGAACTATATAGTTCCTGGGCAGGTTCCTCCTGTGCATTCGAAACCCATTCAGTACCTTTAGTGTTCTAAATTTAAAGATTTTGAGCCTTCTAAAAAAGGAGAACTTTACAGTTCCTCGATAAGTTCCTCTTTTGTAACCCCGTAATCCCAGTACATTTACAACTTTATGATGAGCCAAAAAGTTTTAATACTCTCCAGGATGAGAGCTACACATTTGCGTTCTGAACCTTTTGATGAGTTCCGATACCATGATAAACAATTATGCAGTCCCGGTATCATAAAGAATGAGAACTACATAGTTCCATGACAGGTTCCTCCTTTGCATTCCCAGCACATTCAGAACCTTTTGATGAACTAAAGAGTTCCAGTACTCTATGAATGAGGGCTATGTAGTTCTGGTATCCTAAAGAATAAGAACTACATTGTTCCTGGACAAGTTCCTCCTTTGCAATTCAAACACATTCTGAACCTTTTGATGAACTAAAGAGTTGCAGTACCATAATGAACAAGAACTATAGAGTTTCATTATGGTAAGGAATGAAAACTACATAGTTCCTTGGCAGGTTCCTCATTTGCAAACCAAAACCTTTTCTGTTCTCAACTTAACACTCTCCAGAATGTTTTTGTATTTAAGTGATTTTTTTTTGTGGGGGTCACTTCAGTGCTTGGCTACAAACCTGTGAATATTGCTAACTCCACCCATTTCCTCAGTATGGAGGGCTCCATTGTGCGCCTGCCTGAAGTCATCGCCTTGAAGAAGAAGTATAAAGCCTACCTGTACCTGGATGAGGCTCACAGCATTGGTGCTCTGGGACCCCGGGGTAGAGGCGTGGTCGACTACTTCAACCTGGACCCCACAGACGTGGACATCATGATGGGAACGTTCACTAAGAGCTTCGGCGCAGCCGGGGGTTACATCGGTGGGAGGAAGGTGTGGAAACAGAAGTTTGTTAGAAGCTTAAAGCTTATGTGGAAAATAGAATGTAATGTGGGAATGTTGTGTTAAATATTTCTCTCTCTCTCTCTCTCTCTCTCTCTCTCTCTCTCTCTCCCTCTCTCTCTCTCTCTCTCTCTCTCTCACAGGAGCTGATAGATTACCTGCGCTCTCATTCCCACAGTGCTGTATACGCCACCTCCATGTCGCCTCCCATTGTGGAGCAAATTTTCACTTCTATGAAGTGCATTATGGGAGAGGACGGGACCACGATAGGTGAGAGTCATGGGCTGTGTCTCATTTCTAAATCATCTTTTTCTTTCCTTGCCTCTTTTTTCCCTTCCCTTGTTTTTCATCTCTCCTGAACAACAAAGCCAGGAAAGGAAACGAGGACAGGAAGACGTTTGAGAAATGAGACTTTTTTGTGTTCATCACTTCACCTGTTGCTGTTTACTGATGATTGGATGCGTCCTTTATTTCACATTTCAGGGATAAGTTCCTCCTTAGAACCTTTTCATTTAACTACAAAGTTAGAGTACTCTCCAGAACGAGAGCTATACATTTCCAGATAATTTCCTCCTTTACATTCCAAAGACATTCAGAACTAAAGAGTTCCAGTACCCTATGAATCAGAACTATGCAGTTCCAGTATCCGAAAGAATGAGAACTACGCTGTTCCTGGACAAGTTCCTCTTTTGCAATCCCAGCACATTTAGAACCTTTTATGTTTCGGTTCATGAAAGAAAGAGGACTACACAGTTCCTAGACCTCCTTTGCAATCCCAGTACTCTTAGAACATTATTCTGAACCTTATACTGAAAAGTTACATTTCAGGGATAAGTTCCTCCTTAGAACCTTTTCATTTTAACTAGAAAGTTCCAGTACTCTCCAGAACGAGAGCTATACATTTTCAGATAATTTTCTCCTTTACATTCCAAACATATTCAGAACTTTTCGATGAACTTAAGGGTTCCAGTACTTTATGAACCAGAACGATGCAGTTCCAGTATCCTACAGAATGAGAACTTCATGCTTCCGGGACAGGTTCCTCTTTTGCAGTCCCAGTCAATTCAGAACCTTTTGTGTTCTGGTTCATGAAAGAAGGAGAACTATGCGGTTCCAGTATATAAAAGAAAGAAAGAACTACGCAGTTCCTAGACCAGTTCCTCCTTCGTTATCCCAGTACACTTACAACCTTATGATGAACTAAAAAGTTCCAGTACTCTTGAGAACGAGAGTTTCACATTTCTAGAACACTTCTCGTCCATTTTTTTTCTGTTGGATTCTCTCTTTTGATTGATCAGAAGGTGTTGATTAGTTTTCTGTAACAGCAGCTCTGACAGAAACGCAGCCATAATTTACAGGTGTGTAAGCTTTAATCCACTCGATCTAAAACGTTGTTGTATCCATAGCAACAGCTCGTTCACAGATACTTGCCAGCGCGGCTGATGCTCCATGTAAACAGATTAGAAAATTCTGTTTGTCGATTTTCCTTTTAAAATGAACAGATGAAACCTCCAGTGTTAAGCGCTTGGGTTTAAGAGGAATATAACATCATCACACCATCCTGTTGATTTATTTTCCTAGAAATGCATGACATGGAATGTTTAAATCCTTAGACAAGTTTTTTTGGGGTCTCTCTGAACCATTAATTAGAATTAGGAACAATTTTGGGAAATACCCATGATGCCTCTGTGATGTCTCTGACGTGTGCCTGATCCTGTGTGCCACCAGGGGGCAGGACTAACCAAGCACTAGACCCTGTGTACCGCCGTTACGTGTGTTTTTACCTCAAATACTGCACAATGTTGTAGCATTAAAGGAAGACATAAAGCATTAACAGTGTCATCAATCAAAAATCCCCCCAAAAGAACTTCCAATAGTGTCGAGTTCGGTGTTTCTGTGAAAGCTGTTTACCTGGAGTGCCAGAGTTTCCACACCACTGCACACACACACTCGGAGCTTTGTTCGGATTGCTTCCACATCTTGGATCAGTTCCTATCTGCAGCTTCAGCGTGTGAAACGAATACAGACGTGAGCCAGCGGGGGAGAAAAAAAAACAACTACAACGGGGGGAATAAAGGGCCTGTAATCCGTCGTATAGGAAGAGTGAGGCAGTGACGCAGCGCTACACGACGTTTCGATTTTCTCCACACGGAACCGATCGCAAGAGCTACGTCTGACGTGAAAGGATTGAGTTCTGTTTCGAGACGAAGAAGATGGAACGTACTCCGTATCGTCCTGTTTTGGTAAAATAATCAACAATGGAGTGGCACGATGAAGCTGAGTCAGGAAGTTGTTTGTTTTCCTATTAAAGGCACGTCCTTCTTTCACTTTAAAAGAACACTTCATGTTCTCGCCGCTACAATATTGCAGTCGAGCCGTCTTTTATCCCCCCTCTTATGAGCTTAATGCGATCATTTACAACATTTGGCAGACGCCCTTACCCAGAGCGGCTTACAGTTTATTTCATTTCATACAACTGAGCAATTCAGGGTTAAGGGCCTTGCTCAGGGGCCCAGCTTGTTGGACTCGGATTCGAGCTCACAACCTTCTAAGCAGTAGTCCAACACCTTACCCTCTAAGCTACCACATCACACATCATGTTACAGAGAAGTGTAAACTCTCTGTTCCAGTTCCTGTTACACTGTAAGCACTGACGCTGGAGACTCCTCCTTTTTTCCGGTACATTTTGAATAAATATTCCTTCTTTTCATATTAGCAATTATGGGTGTTTTTTTTTTTTTTAAACCCGTTTATAGATTGATTAAGCTCCTATTGTCCCCATGTGGTTACTAAGGAAATTGTTAAAAAGAAAAAAACACCACACTTTCTGACCAATGAGAACAGAGAAATCTTACACACACATTTAATCCTGCCTGAGATGATTACTGTGATGCTAAACTGGTAGTTTTGGTGCCAAATCAATGAAGAAAACATGCTAATTTACAAGGGAGGTTAAAAAGCATGGGGTTAAAACGTCACTCATAGCAAGTTTTGAAACCTTTTGTCGTAAAAAGACAAACAGGAGGATCAGTTCATTTTTTTGGATGAGAAACACTCACGTGATAAGGCATGACTAAACTGCACGCACTGTCAACATTTCCCATTCTTTTAACTGCTTTAGCGGCTGTTTTTCTTTTACGATGCAAATACAGCCCTCAAGACGTTTATTTGCTCAAGATGCCGCACATACACTTGGATCCAAATCAGACTTTTCAAAGAGCGAAGAGGTTTTTTTCCTTATGTTTTGTTTCGTACAATTTCTCACTGCTCGTGAAATAAGACTGATTGCTTCTACAGATGTACAGGCGGCGTCCAGGTAAAATATTTAGCTCGGAGTTTAAACTCCAAAAATGTGTTAACAATTACCCACACGCAGCTCGGCCCCGATCCGGCTCTTTGATTGGACTTTCCAAACGGCGGCTTCTTCTCCCGCGCCACTCAATCACGCCCGGCAGCTACAACAAACAGGCCCTCCAGGCTCGGCAGGCCTCAATAATGTTCACTGTGACCAGTGTGAGCAAAAGTAGGCCAGTTTATAGGAGGCTTTACCCATCTCTCATGCACATGTGGGTTCCACAAAAGCCTTTTGTTCCACGCGACCGTGAGCGGGTTCTCCTGATCCGGAGCAGATCACGCCGAAACCCCTGTGACTTGGCCTCTTCTCTCTCACCTGCTGATTGACGGATTTTCTAAGAAGCATGTCTAACAGGTTCAGCTGCATGCACACGAGAGTTCGCTGTCCTGGTTAAAGGAATACTCCAGCATTTCATCATGAAATTTCATCTCTA
This sequence comes from Hemibagrus wyckioides, assembly GCF_019097595.1. NCBI lineage: Eukaryota > Metazoa > Chordata > Actinopteri > Siluriformes > Bagridae > Hemibagrus > Hemibagrus wyckioides. Next base: position 4,839,531 of record NC_080718.1, on the reverse strand, counting down.
TCTAACACATCTGGATGGAGAAACATATCAACAAGCGTCCCTGAATTAAAAAAAGTCTTATAGTCTTTTTGAATTTGGTTTAAAATGTGCAGTTAATTAAATAACATGCTCAAAACTAGCTCTAGGGGGCGTACTGTAGGTTCTGACTATGAATTATGTAATGTGTGCTAACGTAGCTAATGGCTGTAAATGCTCGTTTTTCAGTTCCTCTCCGAATTTTCTGGCTGAACTGCGGCGGTATTGCAGTTTAACAGCAAAAGAGCAGGTTGCAGATTAACTAATGACATCATTACAGATTAACTTCTTTCGGAGCATCTGTGAAAGATTACGTGTGGAGGCACGAGGAACAATTGGCCGAGTGTGTGCTTAGAGCTGGAGGAGGTGGCAGCTCAAAGAAAACTAATCAACAGGAGGTCAGCGAGGTAGATATCCTCCTGGGAACGCACACTTCTTTAGGTTCTGCTGAATCGTTATCCGGCCTCGTCCCAAAGTCTTCATTATACTACCGCTAATATTTAACCTCGCCGTAAACTTAAAGAAAATTATTTATCTTTATGGATATGTTTCTGGGTGTGTAAACGTTGTTACTGTAAAGGTTCTTATTTAAGATCTAGATGGATTAGCATATGCAGGCAGTGTTAAGGGCTAATTCCTATTTGTCCTATTTTGATTATTTCTTCCTTTCTTTGTTATTTGAGTCATCATTTGAGTGGCAATGCGTCAGAAAAACTGAAAATCAACCTCTGAAACGTTTAAAATTCACTAAAACTTTGTCGTCTTCAATTATATTTTTATTTGTCAAATTTTTAAAGCTGTCACCTATAACAACGAATCAAATTAACCAGGAAGTCTAAAATTATTTAACGTATCTTCCCTTATTCTGAAGACAGATTCATGCTAAAGGCTCAGATCTTTTTGCTAGGTTGTGAAAGGTTATCCAAACATTTTTATTAAACCTATCTATTATTCCTAAACCAACACACCTCTATGTCACTCCTGTGATCTGTGTGTGCTCTTCGGAGGAGTCGTCGCTATTGGTTCTGCTCAGCAGGTCACGCTCCGCTCCTGGTTGAATAACACTTTCAAAGCGGCTGAGATACTCAGAGTCAATTTGCCGTCAGCTGTAAATGTGCTTTCGCGTCTCTGTGTGCACCGTTAACCCCGCTGTTACACAGGTGTCAGGTTTGCTTTGGGCGCCAGCCTCAAAGCCGCGTGGAGCTCGCGTAATTTTCGGGCACTCGGCCGTTGTTTGATTCCGTCGTTAAAGTAAACGTGCTAGTATTTGGTGCGGGGGTCGAGACCGGTTCACTAAGGAACGAGGTCAGGATTAAGGAGCCAACAGCTGTTGAAGGAATTCTGGGCTCATTTTACAGATGCTCCCCGAAAAGTCTCGGTGAAGAACGGTGCTGGAAGCTGTACTTGGAGTTTTGCAAATTATATTAAATATATTTTTTAGCTTCCTACATCAAGGAACGTACCACTTTTACCCTGGTCACTAAGCTGTCCTCTCTCATTGTTACTGTGTATTGGGAATCGGTATATCTGAGGGTCACTGTGGCGCCTATTTGCCCCTATGTGTGTACAAGGGGGACTTAATATGCATTAGGCATCCATCTTTGTCAGAAGATGTTGACCAGCCTGGATAACATGTGTTTTAGGTGTGCGAGTATGTTTGCCCCTCATTGTCAGAGAGAGATGTACACTTTATTATTTGTTCTGTAATCAGATTTTTATGTGAAACCCAAACAATCACTAGGAAACCGAATTCGAAAGAGCTAAGCGTCCACGATCGGCCCGTGTGAAAAATAGGTCAAGCATAGATTTCGCATGCTTTATATAGAATCGTATCCGATGTTCCGTCCAGGCTCATTAATCTTCCGCATGATGAGTTGTGAATGAGCTGTACGGCTGTGAACTGCTTCGCTCTCGCAGAGATAATGGTCCACTCTCGCTGGTGAGTTCATCGTGGTTCCAAATAACGGAATGCTGAGAATCCTGGAAGCTGCTCCAAAGCTCCGCATTGCCCTGTTCCAGAGACCCTGAACTTCACATGGATGTTTGTACTTATCTCGCCCCTTTAGATGAAAAGGAAGTGCAGAGGAACTGACTTTTTTCTGAGGGGGGGTAAAAGAAAACAGGGGGAAGCGGCCCCCCACATCTGGAAGCTCTTTCGGGCTCTCTCGGCCCTTCCCTCACTTCAAATCCTGCAGCCCGGTGTCTGGAAGGAGTTATTGGGGGGTGTGTGCTGTGAAACTAGTTGTTGAAAGGGTACCCCAGAAAGATTTACTTTAGAGAGGCCAGTATACCCCCCCTCCAACCCCCACCTCCTGGCGGACCTGCTTGCCCATTCAAAGGCTGGAAGTCCAGCAGTTTAAGTTCCTCTCCAAACCTTATTGCTTTCAGATGCTCTTTTTGTTTGACACAGTTTGGGTAGCGACTTTCTTTGGCGCAAACATCGCCATTAATTAAGGGCTCTCCAAGGAACTGGACATGGAAAAGGTCATAATCACGTCCTGACCCGTGGCTGTCAGCAGTAATAGCTGCTGGTTTGAACGTATCTCTGATCTCGATCAGAGCAGATGTCCGGTTTCCATCAAGCCATGCCTTGACCGTGACCTTTGCACGGACACTTGAACAATCTGATTCGGCAGAACGGATCAGGAAATTCTCAGCCAGCCAAATCAGGTTCGGTTCTGAGCCCAGGAACCGATGAAATTCAGGATTTCAGCTGCCATTTTATTTACAAAAGTGCCAAAAAAGACATGAGCAGTCCAGAGGAGGTTTATCTCCAGAGGTTTTTGAAGCTGCATCCAACTCCGATTGAATGGAGAGAGATTATCCGAGGCAGAAATCTGCTATAAACAAACAATCTCTGAAATATCAACAGTTTGTTCCGAGCAGATGAATTTGAGGGCTCGTTTCGGAGGATGATTTATGGAGAAAGAATTTGTTTGAGACCACTGCATGATCTGGTTTTAGAGAAGCATTGTGATGCATCCACAAAGAATTTTTGGAGACCTTTCACCACTGCACAATCTGAAAGCTTTAGCTCTTGTTTGACAATCTTTCCATGTGTGTCATGGACCGGAACTCTAAGGAAATACCAACCTTTTTTTCAGTAACTGCAAGGAAAAAATGAATAGGAGTTAAACTGCTAATGCTAAGACTAAGAAGACCTAATGACAGTTATTTACAAGATGACATTGATCTCTCTCAATGCTGATGGAAATATGGATTGGTTCTTCCAGCTGGGTTTTCCAGGTTCCACCTGGGTTTTCCAGGTGCACTCGTGGCTCAAGACTTTAGGCTCTGGCTTACTGATTGGAAGGTCTGGGTGTTCAAGCCCCAGCACCACCCAGCTGCTGGGCACTTGAGCAAGGCCCTTAACCCTCTGTGCTCCAGGGGAATTGTATCATGGCTCTGATCCCCTGCTCTGACCCCAACTTCTGAACTTCTGATGCTGGGATATGCAAAGAAAAATATTTCGCTGTGCTGGAACAAAGCCGCCTCCTTCTTGTTCTACCTTGAAACGCACCCTGGGATAAGAGTGAGCACAGAGGATGCGTAAACCAAGTGTTTAAGTTTCCGCATCATTGGGACTTTGTTTCATTACCACAAAGCAAGTGACCCGGTCATGACTCGAACAGATTGCTTTATCTGTCAGTAACCAGTTTATGTGAACTCCGATTTCACAGTGAGGCAAGTCTCCTTTCGCAAGCGCTCTTCAGATACAACCCACCCAACATGCACTCGCAAGTCTGCCTGGCTTGTTCCATCGTTTACCAACAAAACTGCTTTCAAAAGAGAATACAAACAACGCTTCTTTCTGTAAAGTGAAATCTGCCTCAGGGTAAAACCTCTGGAGGATCAAGTCACCTCTGAGAACTTACTCAGGGTGAACGCTTCCGACCCTGGACCTCACGTTGTAGCAGATCTATCAAATGCTCGTCTTTCCGATAGATCGACCTCATGCGGCTTCCGGCATGAAAGAGACACCACACATTGACAAAATTCCTTACTGCCATTCCTTGGCATGCACGGAAAGTTTGACCTGTTTTCCAGAAACGCAAGCCTTTCCAAACAGATCACGCAGCAGTCTCTCGCAAATCCTTTCGCAATACATAACAAAGCAAGCCTGCTTCTTTCCAAAACGAGAGAACTCGAACCCATCCTGCTCCGGGTATGTTGTTGATTTCCGAAAACGGTTGTTTGTTTACTGCCTCGCCGGCCAGTCTCGGGTTAGATGAAGAGCTCTTCTGTTGCTCGCAGGTCGTGTCGTGTAGCAAGCTGATTAGCATCTCTGGCAAGGACACGCGGGCTTGCACGGTGCTCAAGTGCGATAAAACCTCATGCCGCGAACATGAGTAGGAACTGCTGTCCGTGATGCAATGACATCACAGGGGAAATTTTAAGAAGGCCTATAAAATCAGCAGGTATAAAATATTCCCGCTTTAATGGTTCAGGGCCGACTGGATGCTTCGCTCTTTCTGCTCCAGTGCGATGATAAAGTTTATAGCTCAGATGGTCAGGTTTCCTATTAACTCCGCTAATGGGTCCTGTGGATTGGTAACTTTCTAATTGTCTGATCGCATGAAAGGGCCGTGGAAAAAGCAGATTAATGCCAAGCACCCTGTTTTTTTTTTGTTTTTTTTTTTAGTGTTTTGAAATGTCTTTTTTTTTATATATATATATAAATTCCAGGCCGGGATCGCATCCAGCGGCTGGCGGAAAACACAAACTACTTCCGAAGGCGGCTGAGAGAGATGGGCTTCATCATCTACGGCAACTACGATTCACCTGTTGTTCCTCTGATGCTCTACCTGCCTGCCAAAATCGGGTAAGCGCCCACTGTCTGAGGCAAATTCACTCCAGAAAATTCTAGAAGTGTAGATTGCATGAGTTTAATTCTATAATGAACATCTAGGGAGAAAGTCCCATTTCAAAAGGCCAGTGTCTTCTAAGGATGCTTTCACAATTAGCCTTTGTTTTTTTTGTTTGTTTGTCTTTCCTCTCTCGACCACCAGCGTGTGTTTTCTATCTAATTCTATGGAAAGCTGCTGTCGTTTATTTAGCCACAGCAGTTTCAATGCTAAAGGTTTACAAAGCGCTGAGTGACGTCAAGCTTTAACCAATCAGGAAAAACAAAACAAGCATGGAAGACAAAGTGTTTTTGTGAGTGAATATGAACATTCCCAATCCTGTGTTTTTAAACAATTTAAACAATTTTAAAGGGATGTTTATGGGTATTTGATATGACACCCCAGTTCAGTTGTGTCTTGATTTTATGTAACAATGTGCTAATCACCAGATTTAAAACAAACTCTAGTTACTAGGTTAGTTAGTTAGTTAGTTAGGATGTGTGGGACATCAAAATGACCAAAGATTTTCTTGACATTCTGAATGTGTGTGTTGTGTCGTGTCCAGGGCGTTTGGTCGGGAGATGCTGAAGAGGAACATAGGTGTGGTCGTTGTAGGGTTCCCTGCCACGCCCATCATCGAGTCCAGAGCCCGCTTCTGCGTGTCTGCGGCTCACACCAAAGAAACGCTGGACACGGTAATGAAAACCTCCTTCTGTTTTCTACAATGGTAGCTGCGAGGTCCACAATGTCGTCCATCACCGTATTGTTTGGGTCAATTATGTTTCATCACAGAGATATAATATATATATATAATATACATATATACATATATATAAAAACACCACATATCTGTTTTAAAATCTTTTCCATGAAATGTTCACCTGAAGCAGGTCGAGGTCTTCCTGAACTTTTAACATTGCAGGAAACACACACACCTCATAACGAGAATTCGAGCCTGTGTGTGTGTGTGTGTGTGTTTTCTTTGTTTGAACGCAATCACTGATAAAGGAATGCGAGGCTGCATCTTCAAAGTGTCCCGCGCCGTAAATTAATCGACAGTGTCAGCTCTCTCGGCTCTCTCTCTCGACTCTCTCTCAGTCCGCGGGTTTACATAAGAAGGGCCTGCCACAGGGGGCTGCTCTGGCTGCAGATCAAAGAGCATCTTAATCTGCCTCCCTGAGGACCCTTGATTTTAAGCGCGCTGGAAAAAAAACCCTCCACCTCTCCTCCTCGGCGCTAAAGAAAACAGGCCGGAACTTTGATGTGACCGGCTTATCTTGTCGGCGAGCGTCTCTGTCCAGGATGGAGGCGGGGTTTTATTTCAGCTCTGACATCATCAGGATGTAGAGGGATATCAGAGTACCAAAGTGTGATGTCTTAACTCCGCCTTTTTATTGCTGTTTGTCATTTATGACTTCTCTCCTCTTGAACGTGTGAGGGTTGTTTTTTTTTTTTGTGTAGCTTCCTGGCCTTTACACGCCTCCACGTGTCACCTGAGGTCGGGGTGGATTCGGGCAGCTTTAGGGTTCGAAAAGCCTCGTTCAGACAATATTCCTGCATGATATAATAATAATACTAATAATAAACGATGTGCACCAGGAATATTTGTTTAGCTACTCTCATCACTCACTGAATATATTCTGGACACCCCGGTCACTAGGGAAGTCCCTAGCTATAATAGGAAATGATCTCTGGTCACTTTGTTGTTGAGACTAGAGATTATGTGACTAGAATTTTTTTGACACATGGTAAATGAACATGTTTATGTTCATACATGTACCCTGTGTGTGTGTGTGTGTGTGTGTGTGTGTAGGCCCTGAGTGCGATCAGTGAGGTGGGAGACCTGCTGCAAGTGAAATACTCACGCCACAGAACCCTCCCATCTCTCGACCGGCCCTACGACGAGACCACATACGAGGAGAGTGAAGACTGACCGCTTTCCAGCCTCCAGAGAAACGTGCACTGCTCTCTGTCCTTCCACACCATTCACTCAACCACTTAATACACCTCTCTCTCTCTCTCTCTCTCTCTCTCTCTTTGTTAAATGTCATCATGTTTTTGTTAAGCCCATGGAGCTCCTATTACACTACTTTCTTTCTTTTTTCGTCCGTCTTTCTTCCTCTGTTGGTCCTCATCTCATCTTTGACATTCAGGATCTTGTCCTTAATTCATTGTGGCATTTATTAGAAAAAAAGAAAAAAAAGCTTCAGTGCTGTGCCTCCAACCACAAGACGCTTTGGATTGCTTATTGTGTTCGCTAAAGCCATATGTAACTGTAACCCTCAAGCCACTCTTTCACGCGTACAAAGCATCTTTCTGAATAAAGTGAGACCAGACTGGCGGCAGGAACGAATGATCAGTCCCAGAGACGTGGGCTTGTTAAAGCACCTCTCTCTCTCTCTCTCTCTCTCTCTCTATCTCTATCTCACTCACACACAAACACACACTCTCTCTCCCTTTCTCTCTCTCTCTAAATACACACACACACACACTGTATCTCTCTCTCTCTCTCACACACACACATATCCCCATCTCTCTCTCTCTAAACACACACACACACACACACACACACACTGTATCTCTCTCTCTCTCTTGCTCTCTCACACACACAGACACTCTCTCTCTCTCTCTAAACACACACACACACACACACACTGTATCTCTCTCTCTCTTGCTCTCTCACACACACACACACACACACACACACTCTCTCTCTCTAAACACACACACACACTGTATCTCTCTCTCTCTTGCTCTCTCACACACACACACAGACACTCTCTCTCTCTCTCTATACACATACACTCTCTCTCTCGCTCTCTCTCTCTCTCTCTCTAAACACACACACACACACTGTATCTCTCTCTCTCTCTCTCTCTCTCTCTCTCACACACACACACACACATATCCCCGTCTCTCTCTCTCTCTAAACACACACACACACTGTATCTCTCTCTCTTTCTCTCTATCACACACACATCCCCGTCTCTGTCTCTCCCACTCTCTTTTTCTTTGTCTTTCTCACTGTCTCTCTCTCTCTCAAACACACACACACACACATATATACTGTCTGTCTGTCTGTCTCTTTCACACACACTCTCTCTCGCTTTTTTTTCCTTTAAAACATATTTACATTTCAAATTGCAGCGTCTGTCGTCTGGTGTCCGTCATCCTTCTAGTGTTTAGAAACTTTCCTTTACTTATTTTTTTTTATTCTCTCCCTCCTAAGATATCAGTCACAACGTTGGTGTCTGTGTTTTCTGAGGGGGAGAAAAAAGCTCGGCTCGTGCACATCCATCAAATCGCCGTTTCTGAGGATTCAAAACTCCGAGCAAAATTTGCACTAGGATTAAAAAATAAAATAAAAGTGTCCAGAGACGTCTGTCTGTGTAGGATTTCATTCCCTGAGAGGTTTGTAGACGAGTAGTAGAAGAAGAAGATCTCGTTCCCAAGTTAAAGTGTGACATCATAATATCATAAATGACCAAAAAGTCAGGTTTATGGGAAAGTCTTAAGTTTTTTTGTTTTTTTTTTTTGTTTTCTTTCGTGTCCTCGCTATTAACACGTGCTTCACGTGAGTCTCTTCTATGTGCGTATTTGTACATATTTATTTATTATGTGTGATATCTTCTTCTCTTTGTTATTTCACACACAAAAAACAAGTTAACCCCCCCCCGTCTCTGGCAGCTCCAGAAATTCCCTGGGGGGGGGGGGGATAAAAATAAAAAAAATGCACACGTCCACAGTTTGTGCTTTCGGTGCGAATACTACTGATGAGAAAGCTTCATCCGTAACCCCTCCACGTACCTTTTTTTTATTTTATTTTTTGTCTAGTTATAAAAATGTTGAAATGAACGCACTGTGCTTCCGTGCCTCGTCCTGTACCTTTTCATTCCATTCGCTCTTTAGCGCTTTCGCTGTTCTGTAATGCGTTTCCGCGTCTTTGCGTTTTTCGAAAGAGCTAGCGTTAAATGTCGGTTAGATGCCTTCGTTTTCTTGTTTGTCCTTTAAATGAAATAAAAACAAATACAAAAAAAAACAGATCCACTGTAAAACACCAGAGCTTAAAGGAGTTCTTTAACTGTTGTATAAATATAAAACCACATTACATAATAAAATGAAGAATATTGTTATGTTTTGTTGTGCTGTCTGGTTTTTTTCCCTCCTCTTTTCCCCAACTGTGTCCTTGAGATCAAAAAGTCATGGACCATACCAGCTCTCTGTCCAGAAAAATGACCTGACTCATTTGAGCACTTTTCAGAATCCTGGAAAGCTGGATTGTGATTGGCGGGAAGTTCTCATGTGTCCCCTCTTCAAGATGCTGGATATTTCAGAGCCAGATAAATGACAGCAGGTAGCACTATAGCATCACAGCTCCAGGAGTTTCTACAGGTTTCTCTCAAGGTTCTCTGGTTTGCTCCTCCACTCCATTAAAAGGTGCATTTGTTAATCCCACCGATCGTTATGTGTGAATACAGTGGAACCTCGGCATACAGATGTCCTTCCTTACGAATTTTTGCATGAAGAATTAAACTTTGCATCAGCATCCGAACCGAACTGGGTGATATGTCGCGTGGATCTGGGAGCTGTTCAAAACTTGTTGGCGTCAGTGGAAAGCCAAGAGAAGCCAACCTAAGTGTGTTTTTTTGTTGACAGATTGGGGGCGTGGGTGGTCTGTTCTATTTTATCCCAAGCTTGGTGGCACGACTTCCTGTGAGGAGCCTTGACATGGAATGCTTGGCTTGGGTCAGTTCTTTGTAAGCAGCCGTACAGTTTACATACGCTTCGTATTGGGAATATTTTTAGGTGGCTGGACCGGATTATCTGCATTTACATTATTTCTGATGGGAAAAATAATTTCAATACACATTTTCACCTTAAGAATTTGCCTCTGGAATCAATTCCACTCTAAGTGTCTGTACGGTGCGCTGAGATGAGCTAGCATCCTATCCTGGGATTATCTTGGCTTTATACACACTATTCCCAGGATATCCTGCAGATCCACTGTGACCCTGACCAGGATGAAACACTCATCATAAGCTGATGATAAGAATAAATGGTCATGTTTAAGTCCAAATGAAATGTGTGACATATAAAATGATGTTTTATTTTATTTCATCCAGGAAAAGAACTTCATATAAATCAACATACTTGATAACGAGGTGTTGAAATCACTACACACTTTGTGTGTGTGTGTGTGTTAAATCCCTAAACCCTTTACCCTGTAGAGACGTTAGAAATCTAAGCACTTAAGTGGATTTTCATTCCGATTTCCCCCCCTTTTTTGCAGCTGCAAGTCTTTATTTCTGCAAATCCTCAGTTGCACTGAGTCACACCGAGTGCCGCTGAAATCCACTTACACAAATCCCAGCAGACGCACTTTGCCATCACACACTATTACTGTTATTGTCCTACTTCTGCACAGCTCCCGTGTGTGTGCTCGTGCATTAAAGAGCTCCGGCTCGGGCTCTCCTCCTCCTCCTCCTCAACATAGTGTGACATCACACTAACAGAGGGCACGTCACTGGGTGTCCCACACTGACCAATGAGGAATGGGCGCAGGGGACTTGTAGTCTAGTTGCCAGATTGGTTATATTTCCCAAAATCACATTTTGCTTTTATTCATGTTTGAATGGGGAATAATTATAATAATAATAATAATAATAATAATAATAATAATAATAATAATAAAAGAAATATTATAATAATATATATATATAATTAAATAAATAAATATAACATTTTGCATTTTAACCATTTATTTGTTTTATTTATTTACTTATCTGTTTATTTATTTTTTATTTTTACAAAATTTAATGTTTTAAACGTGAAACGCTTTTTTTTTTACTGAACCAAACACATTTAAAATATATTTAAAAAATGTCTGATGACATTTCCTCTAATCAAAGAAAAGATTTATGTACTAGAGTTCTCTAAAAGCAATACTTCATAATATATTAGAATATTTGTTAAATATCATATGCAAAGGTTTTGGTTTTAATTTTAAAAAATGCACCTGTATAAAAATATATAAAAATATCAAACTTACCGGAAATTGTGGCATAGCACCGGCATAAATAAATAAAAAAAATTGTAATTGTAAATGCTGGACATGAGGTGAAAAATGTGTTTGAATAATGAATTAAAATGTAAGGAACTGTTGAAAAGTTATGATTTCAAACATTTATCCATCTTCAGTCCTCACTTTATGGTCAGGGTCGTGGCTCTGGAGCAACTGTGGCAGGAATACATGCTGAATGGATGACCAGTCCATTACACATATTCACACTTAGGGGAAATTAAGCACAGCTAGGAAAATTAGCCGAAATTGTTTTTCGGGAAGGTTAGAAGAAACCCGGAGAACCCTGAGGAAACCCACAACGAGAGAACACTAATAAAACACACTAATAAAGCACAGACACAGGATTTATCCAGTTGAACACATTCAGGGTTTAAAACCTCACACCTTCACCATTTTTATTTATTTATGTATTTAAAAACATTTATTTGGGGAACTGCGCTATAGGGATACCTCAGTGATTTAAATCCATGCCCTGGAAAGATATAGTTGATTTTAAAACAGGATCGAATCTGGCAACCCTGAGAAGTTGAACTGATGTGTTGAGTAGTGTAGAATTTACGCGCGCGCGCACACACACACACGCACACAGAGAGGCACGCACACTTTGAGTTTGAGTTCAGATCAGCAGCAGCGTTTACGCATGGAGCAGCGGGACAACAGGAGGCACTCACAAATGGCATCTTCAGTTTAAGGAATCGTTCCTGAGGATCATAAACGGCTGAGATGTTTCTGGAGCTCCTTCATAAAGCCAGTGGTCAACAGGATGTAACTCGAGATCTGGGTCTAATGGAGTGGTTTTGTCGGAGCGCAAGGCACTGATTTCCAGTGAGCGGCGCGCAAAAGCGTTCAAGGCGAAAAAGAAATAAAACAAAACAAAACAAAAAATTCCAAGCGCAAGAATTGAACCAGTTTGGTTTTAAGTGAGTGTTTGTTGCAGTTATGCGGACTCGCAGTGGAGTTTTGCGCTCGGTGGCTCTCTTCACCCTCTTTCTTGTATCAGTTGACGGTTTCCCCAGCAGAAAGCAGAGGCTCAATGACCCTAAACCCAGAGGGAACACCGCTCTTACGGTACGGATACACTTCTTGAAATACTCACACACACACACACAGACAGACATGTGTAAAGGAGGCCATATGGGATGGCACAGTTGGGAGCTGTTTCTCATAGAAAGAGGCCATTAGTGTCTTTTTCCTGTCTGTGTGTTTGAGCTTTGTGCTAGAACATCAAGATTAGAGGAATAGTGCTGCACATGCTAGTGTTTTCTAGTCCAGCACACCCTTTTTAATGAAAGGCTTGCAATAAACAGGAGAGAAAACACAAATGTATGGGATTAAAAGCAAGAAACAGGACTGGGAAACCACTGCACTGTGTGTGTGTGTGTGTGTGTGTGTGTGTGAGAGAGAGAGAGAGAGAGAGAGAGAGAATTTGTTCTGTCCTTATTGTGCATGCAGACTTTTTGCATTTATAAATTTTCAGTTTTGTGTAATTCACCTAACATCTTCGAAAGATCTGATCATACGTGTCGGATCTTGCGTCTTGGGTTCATTTGATGCCACTCAGTAGTGTAGGATTTAAGATTTGCACAGTGGTTGCCACCTCACAGCTCCAGGGTTTCTGTCTATGTGGAGTATCACATGTTCTCCACATGTCCATCTGGGCTTCCTCTGGGTTCTCCAGTTTCTTCTCTCCTTATCTTCTGAAAACATGCTAGTGGTGCGATGGATATTGTTATTTACACCTAGATAATAAATGTGTGTGTGTGTCTGTTGGACTGTATTCCAGCCTCATACCCAGTTTTCCTAGGAGATACTTTGGATCTTGAGCATTTACTGAACAATGAATGAACTACATGTTCTTGTAGGCCATACTGTACACGATTCATCAGTATGAATCACTTCAAAAGACATGTGGAGGAGAAATAAGTGATATTATTCCAATGATATGTTTCCCCTCCTCCTTTTTCTACGCTCAATTTCTTAATGAGAAACCATTCATTAATCATTTTGACCATTAATTAACCATTAATAAAAAAAATTTCTGACTGAGATGTAGCACCTTGGACGAAGGTTTTAAACAATATCATTACCATGGTTTGGTCACTTTGTGGTGATTTTTAATGATATTGTGAGAAATGATGTGACAATGCTGTTTATTTTTTTTAAATTTAATTTTACTTATTCATTTTTATGACCGCTTTCGGAAGTCATTTCTTTGATGTAAAAAACCTTCTACTGTTATATCAAACCTGTCTTCAGATTTCAAATCATAAATGCAACCTGAGATGTATCCTCAAGGTTCAAAACTCCAAACTCTCACCCAGGCACTGTCAGATCTGGCTCCTGATTGGCTGGAATTTCTTCAGCAGTAGTCCTTACCAGATCAGATTAGACACCCCAGCTCTTTGCCGAGTCAATAACCATCTTGATGAGGGGTGATTGATGATTGGAAGCAGTTGGTCACTGCTTAACATCTATAGGAATTGAAGCAGATTAGTGTTCGTGAGGTTTGGAGTCTAGCCAACTCAATCTGTGGAGCCTCAAGGAATATCACGGTCTAGTAATCTCACTGGTTTCTTGGAAACGTTCAGATCTGAGACAGCAAAACGAGCTGTGTTGCCCAAGTGGGCGGGATCTTGTTACTCTCTCACCTGTCCATCAGAGTGACACTAGCCAATCGTGGTACATCTGTGAGGTCTTGTATGTGGAAGAGGGCGGTGTGCGGGTTCCTCTGAGTGTGTTACAAAGTCTCGGAGGAACTGAGGTGACTAGCGGGTGGAAATTGGCTGTTTGATTTGATCCTACATATATAACCTACACTAGTGATGCTGGAGGCAGGGCTATGAAGTTGTAAATACTTTTATACCTATAATACACACTTTTATACCTATAATACACACTATATTCTCATGGAAGTCTAGCATGACTAAACCTGGACGTGTCAATTTTCGAAATTAATATAAAAACACCCCCAGAATGTGAAAACTCTGTGATCTTTGTGAAAACTCTGTGAAAACGCGTTCATCTTTTGACAGTTCTCGGCTCCTTGAGTCATTATTTGGCCAAATCAGCTGTCTAAAACAATCTTAACTGTTTTAATCATGACATCATGATGATCTAACTCAAGCTAAGCTTTAGCAAAACTTACCCATATTGCAGTCTGAGAGCCAGAATCATCTTTGTGCTTCGAACCCAACTCCTTCTAATCACTAAAACTATTTGGCTTAACGTTGGAAAGGAAGACTTCTCAATAGCAACAGGAAACAGAGCAGACGACACGTATTTAGCAAAACGCCTATCTGCAACCTGAGACGTGAGATTGGCATGCAGCAAAGGTGAAGGAGCCTCAGTGCTGTAACAGATAAACCGAATAATCTCCGGCTTTTCCTTTCTCTTAGATGCAAGCACACTGTCGATCCCGCATGCCACAGAGGGCGCCAAATTCTTAAGCCTTCTGAGACGCTCGTGTTTCCGGGGTTTTTGGGTGACTGTGGGTTGGAAAGCTCTCAAATATCCAGCACCCTAATTGAGGTTAAGCTGAAACTGTAAACCATAATCTGTGTTTGAAAGTATACGGTGCAAGCGCTCTCATGTGCACGCTGCTGATGCTATATCCAGGATTTAACGCTGAAACGCTAGCTTGTATTTAAGCAAAACCACTAGAACACACACATACCATCTAAAGTGGAGGAATGGATATAAATCAGACCAACGTGTAAAAGGCTTCGGGCTGCAGAGTGGCCAGGACATAGCTTTTTGGAATTTTTTTTATAAACCCAAGAGTTATTGATGGGATCATGAATGATGGGTTGTAATTTACAAAATAAAACTCTTCACTTTTTGACTCATAAACGGTTCCTCGGGGTCTATAAGATAAAACCAAGCTTTTATTATTTATTTATTTTCGCTGGAACAAATAAAAATCTGGCTTCTGTCTCTGTAAAATGTGACATTTAAATGATAAAGTAGCGTGGCCAACCACCATAACTCAAAGAGTTACAGGATTGTGGTACACCAAAGACATATAATTTAATAAACCATGTCTCCATGTTGTAGTTAACCAATAATACACCCTAAAAAGGTCTATTTGAGCTTCATGCTGGTTACCCTAGAGAATCTTTTTATACATTTAAGAATAAATTGGTTCCAGTGCTTCCTAATGTATACAGCAAATGAATAGCTTTTCTGAGTCAGCAACAATTTCCTGTGGGAATTTGATTCCAGAGGCCTTGAAATGTAAAAAAATAAAATAAAATTAAAATAAAAAATGTCTGTTTTACCATATGCTAGTAGTCCGTTTTGGTTTGTGTGGGTTTCAGTCATATGATTGTTCTGGCATTGGGTTTCACAATCTGCACATGAAGGTGTTTAAGCGAATACCAAAGCTTCAGAGAAAAATGGCTTGGATCAGACTGATTAATCGTCAGGGTTTTTTTTACGGAGATCAGAATCAGATCCTGTCCATTTCGGTAAATTATGACCGAGTAGTTTGAATAAATGAGTCTCTTTTTTTGCACTCTGTTTCCGAAACCAGGAGGGATCTACAGATGAACGTCTGTGGGTTCCTACAGTGTTCCTCTGGTGTTCTTGGTGGTGGAACTCATCATGACTTCGTCATATTAAGCTCAGCGAAATCCAACAAGTTTGATTTGCTCTCTTGGTGCGTTGGTGATGTTGGTCCGAACATGCCAAGCAAATCGGATTGTAACATGATGGTATGCAGGATGTGGAAAGGAAAAAAAAAAAACAGAATAAGGAAAAACGCTTGGTCAGGCATCCATCCATGCATTGACAGTGCTTTTAGTATCCTCCGTTTCTTCTCGGCCCCGTCTCCTCCCCTCTTCGTGTGAGCGGTCAGGAATTCCGGCTCCAGGAATTGCTCTCCGTTGTTGTGGAGCGATGTGCAACCACAGGAACGTCTTCTAAGCTGTTTGCTTTCCATTATTAACTTGTGTTACTCATGCAAAAGCAAAACTGTCCTTTCCTCCCTCGACCAGCAGGTCGGACTCATTGATGTGGAGGATGAGACGAAGCCAAACGCTGCTATGTTGAGTAAGTGGCTTATCTTGGCAAGGATGATGATCTCTGAGGTTGGATTTCAGAGCATGATGGAGGCAGAAGGTATGAGAGATTCCTGGAGGGCTTTCTCAGAACCTCATCGCTCTTAGAATGAGCTAACGAGAGAGACTTCATGTTACAGAACGTTGTTTTCGCGTTGTTTAACACTTCTTCAGACTGTCCTTCCAAGGAAAATCTTCAAGGATCTGTGGAGAACTGTTTATAGTTCCAGATTAAACCTTCGTCGATAAAAGGTTGGAAGGATCCTCAACTATCCCAAGGATCCTCAACTATCCAAAGAACTCATACTTTTTCTAACAGTGTAGACAGGACTGCTTGGAAAGAATAATTTTCCACACGTGAGACACTTAAAAAAAAAAGTGTTTCAGAAAGTTTAATATCTTTATCCATCCATTTTTTCAAAGGTTTTAGGTAGAACTGCATGGAAAGAAATATTTTCTCATGTGTGAGATGCAAAAAAAAACACCAATTGTTCTTAATACAAATTGATTAGGAAGATTAGGAAGAAGGACTGTTCACAATCATTTTCCTACTCATAAGATGCTTAAAAAATCCTCAAGGGTTTGTGGTACAAACCATCTAGGAAGTTATGAACCATTATCTATCTGAGGAACCCTTGAGGAACCTTCTTTCTCCAAAAGTGTAATGATTTTTTTCTCATTTATATCGTGCATATAATAACACTGCTTAAGGACTCCAGGTAAAATGTCCATAGAACAAAAAGAGCTCATATATCTAAAGAACCCTCGAGGAATCTGATTTTTTTCTAAAAGTGTACAAAGGACTGATTCTCACACTCTCGAGTGTTCTAGTTCCCACCTATTTGGGAAGCTAAGAACTTTTATCTGTCCAAAGAACCCATGAGCAACCTATTTTTCTAGGCTTGTAGGCAGAGCTACTTGGACATAATCACTTTCACACTTGTGAGACACATAAAAATCTCCAGCAACACTATAATTTTGATTTACGGTTGTCTTGGATTTTAAAAAATAAATAGGGCCCCAGCTTGAGAATCCATCGTACTCTTTAACCCAAGGTGACTCCGTGGCACCGGTAATTGTTTTAAGGACACGGGAAGGTGCTTCGCTCGCTTCCTTGGAGACGTTGAAATTGAATAGAACGGCTGTTGGGGTGAAGTTTATCGTCTGCAGTGGAGGACATCTGCTTTGCGTGTGGGAGAGACGGAGTCAGAGAAGTGAGACAAGGCAGGCTACACATGATCAGCAGTAGAAGGCTTTGATCAGGCAGCCTCGCTAGCCCACCACCCCACCCCACACCCCTCCACCCATTCTCCCCCCCTCTGCCTTCACTTCACTGCTGTTTCTTTGCCAGAAGACGAAAGGGATGATCGAATCAGGTCTCCAGATGTGCGCTCTGGGAAACAGGAGCTGTACAGATGTGGTTGTGGTGGTCTGCACTCAGAAAACTTGGGGAAGTGACCTGCACGAGTAGGAAGAGTCAGATAGACTGGATGGTAGATGGCGGTCAAAGGAAGTACGATCCCTTGAGAAAAAAAAAAAAGATGTCTGATGTTTTAAATGGAACTGAATTGACAGTGCTGGCTGTTTGATAATGTCCATCGTGGCTCAAGGTGTCGGGTCAATCATGTTCTACGGCTTCTCTTTGATGTCCCTGGTGGCCCATAGACAGGGCCTCTACACAAGCCCTTTGAAGTGTTGAAGGAACCAGGATGTAGAGGCCCGACGTGACTGGGTCTCATCTGGCACTATTAAGGCATGCATGTAGCTCATGAAAGGTTCAGGAAGGGTCCATGATTAACCCCTTGTGCACTGATAAGATGTCCTTCCAAGATCCGGTTGTTGAGTTGCATCCTATGTTCCTAAAGCAACCCATAATCTTTGATGTTGTAGCAAATCACGGGTATGTGATTGAGAGTGGGCGGGGCGCAATTAATATCAGTTCACATGGGATAAATCAGAGAGATGGGCGTGGCTTGTACACGTGGACATCAGGATAAAAATCCACGTGTATTACACGTCTGATCTCTTGATTAGAACCACTTGTTGACCATAACTTTTTTAGTGAGTACTTTTACTAGGAATTTTGCTTAATAACACATTTTTTAAACATTGTCTATATTTTATAATTCCTTGCTCCAACCTCGGGACTCTGGAAGAAAGAATCTGTACAGTCTGTAAAAAAAAAAAAAAAATGACTCACGACAGATTGGGATGCAGAAAAAAATCCCAAGGATACACCGGAAATAATTCCATTACCTCATCTCGACTCTTATTAGGACTATTAGACAACACACAAGTCAACAGATGCATGTTTATTCTGCATGTGGCTGATCATCATTTTGTTTATTTTGTTGCAGTCGACAGCAAAATTAGCTGTTTCGGAAAAAAAGAACCAGTTCCAGATTAGACCTCGTTGGAGATGGAAAAAAAAAGTCATCTGGTCAAGGCATAAAAACCAGGTTCATAGCAAGCCAAAGGTCTGTTTTACAGCGAGTTAAAATGATTAGTACTCGTGTAAAGCATGGTGAAGCATTATGAGATTATCTGGAGACACCTTTTAAATCAGTGTGACAGAGCGCCATGGCCGAAAGAGTTTGTGGATCTAACGTTGTGGCGAGACAGGAGGTGCCGGAATGGTGATAGATAGCAGATGATTTCAAAGCTCTCTGACAGTGTTGTTGTGGATCCGGGACAACGGGAGGCCGTCTCTCCTACGCCAGACTTCAGGTCTCCATATTAAAGTAAACCAGATGAAAGAGATACATATCCCTTAATGTGTAATAATTTACCTGCGTGCACCATCCTGGGCCGTCCTCCAAGAATTCGCAGTGCTTCTTTCGTCGAGTGCAGCGTTTGCGCTTAATATCAACCAGCTGTCAGGAGAAAAGCAGCTGAACAGCGTGTTGTTCGTGTCTGGCCGTGTTACTCCGGGCTGCTCTGTTTTGTTTGGTTGCTAGCGGGAGGGCTGTAGCATGCAGGCTTTGGGTTTGATAAGTAACTTATGTAGGATGGAGGCCTGAAAACAACAGCTCAACGTCTTATCAGATGTTTTGCAACGTCAGACGGGTTGTGCAACACGAGTCTATCTGTGTAGCTCGAGTTTAACGTACTATTGACGTTACAGCGTCAGTGAAAAGATCGGATTTCTTTCATGCTACACGTTTTAAAGCGAACATGTCCATGAACTAGCCTGTATTCCGAACTAAGCCATGAAAAAACATCCACGTTATTCCAGTAATCCCCTTTTAAAGTCCTCTTGATATGCTGTCATGTGGGAGACATTTCACTCCAGATGTGTTTATTTGAAACCCAGGACTTTTCTCTTTTTTTCCGTAAGGGTTCAGGGTCACAGCTGTATAGATTTGATATGGTGTTAGCAGATGACAGATCTTCCAGTCGTCTTCGCATGTGTGCTATAATTGCTTCAGGAATGGTTCGCCCCGTTTTTCAGTCCTCAAGGAGGCTTTATAGAGGGTTGAATCATATCCTTTACTGGTTGTATTAAAACCACCAAAATCTATTAAACAACCTTCTGTTTTATTTTCATAGCACTGTTTACTGTAGAAATTAGGTATTTAACAGCCCACAGAGGGGCAGAGATCAGACTCTTAATCAGGAGGAAAAAAAAGGGAAACATGTCACTTTCTAGGTGATGAAGTAGCCAGGGATGTACATCAGCTATAAATGTAAAACAGTATAAATGACTTTGATTATGGCTTGAGATGGCTAGACTAGATGGCTTATACTAGCAACCTGGCTCAGACAAGCTGGCTTGATAAGATTCCCGAGAGGATTGATTGATTGATTGATTGATTGATTGATTGATTGTTTATTTATTTATTTATTTATTTATTTATTTATTTATTTATTTATTTATTTTCAAGTCATAATTGTTAAGATCACTGCTAAGTAACACTATTTGTCCAATACAAGATGCTTTAACAATTTCGGTCGAAAATGTTCAGAATCTTTTTTACACCAGCCATCTGACTAATCTACAAGAGAGGATACATGTTTTTAACCTTCACCGCTAACTTAACACAGTCAGTCCGGCTAGTTTGATACGATTTCTGAGAGGATTTTTTATTTATTTGTTTATTTTCAAGTCACAATTGTCAAACAACTGTCTCAACAGAATTTTTAAGTCAAAAATGTTCATAATCTTCAGAACACTAGCTATGTGGCTAAAACAGGCTAGCTTGACAAGATTTCTGAGAGGATTCCTAAGTCATAAATGTTCACAGTTTTCACTGCTAACACCAGCTCTCTGGCTAATCTACCTGACATCATTTCTGAAAGGATTCCTAAGTCATAAATGTTTATAACCTTCACTGCTGTTTAATGCTAGCTGTGAGGCTAATATAAGCTAGCATGAAAATATTACTGAGAGGAATTCACAATGCTCATCGCTATCACTATATAAGTATACAGTTAATAAGTGATAACATGACAGCATTAATGCTAGCACATAATTGTTTATAATATTCAAAGCTGGTGAAAATAAAATAAAATAAAAACTCTTCATGTTTAGCTTTTTAGCTTGCAGCTATTGTTTTCTATTGTTAAGTGCTATGTTTTTTGACAGGCTGGTGGCCAGGCTCGCTCTGTAGATGCTAGATGGACCCTGGAGGAGCTTCAGGAGCAGAACCAGCTGAGCAGAAGCAGTTCACCTCCACGTCGGCACAAAAGGAGATGGCCACAGTTTCGATCGGAGGGAGTCCTTCCTAAACCTGCACCTGAGGAAGAGGAGCCTTTCATCTTAGACCTGAAGAACTTTCCTGATCTTGCTAATGCAGATCTAGGCTCGCAGAATCCGAATATCCAGGTAAGACCAGAACTAGACTTCTCAGGTTGCTTGCTTCACTTATTAGTTTGTCTCTAGTTGGTGCATAAAAGACTATTATGTTTTTTTTGTTTGTTTCTGTTTGTTTTGTTTGTTTCTCTGCTACTTCCTTCCAAGCTTTATTTTTCCTCATAATATCTCTATATATGTTTTACGAGAGGCCGTGTATGACAGGATAAGATAAAAAAAAAATTATTAGCATCTTTTTCTCCCAGTTTTCTCAGTTAAAAGTAAACAGGAACTAATTACGAGTGGAAAAAAAAAATAGCAGGAATGGACCAAGAAATGGTCCAAGGAATCATTCGAGCCACCTGTTTGGATCGCTGTCATATAAAATGTCATGGAGGAAATGTTATCGCTCGGTCCGTTATAGAATTTGCCAAAGATTTTATCTGGGACGGTGTGATCTTGCAAAACTGCAAAAATCACGTGGGCTAAAACCGGATTTAGTTGTTAAATCTGATAAGGAAAACACTGAAAGGTTTTAGTTTTGGTGAATTCGGAAAACTATTTACTAAGTGACTCAGAGAAATTGTGCTAATGTGCTGTCATTTTGGTGCTTTGGGGGTTCGAGACCTTTTCTTTGTGGGCTATCTGTATGCTTTGGCCTCTGCGACACTGATCGATGGTGTAGACCTCCCACTTACCTGATCGACTTGTAGTAGTTCAGAGAAATGAATTAATTTCACTTGGCACTAGTTTGCGCTGGATGCACTTAACCTGTGCACTCATTGTTTCGCTCTGTTATGACAGTGATTGCAAAAGGGAGTGGGTTTTTTATGCAGTTATTGGCTGTGTCACAGCTGTTCTTAAGCAAAGAGGCCTCTTAAATTACCCAAGGCGAGACCTCTACGCTGGTGGAGCGCAGCTCGGCCGTCTCGCTCAAACCTCTCCGCAGAGTTTATAAAAGAAGGAACAAAAACAAGGCAAATCCAAAAGGTGAAAGGCCAGCGTATTATTTTAACAGTCTGTTTTTAATGTTTACTGCAAGAGCTGATCCTGATCTTTTTAAATGTGCTTTTAAAATGAGGTAAAGAAGGGTCCTTTTTTATTTTTAGCGCTGTTACGATGTTTGCGCTCATGAGGATCTGAAAGGAAATGAAGTTAGACTTCTAGGGGGAAAAAAATACACAATTGACTTTTATAACAGGGAAAAAGTCGAAGCCATCCAAGTGGGAACGGTCCATCGTCCACGAACACCAGACAAAGCTGTTTTAATTTGCATGTGTCCTTATTTGTTTTATTTGGTTTATTAAGTCCTTTTAATACATTGTAAGTCTAATACATTTTCAAGCACAGAGGAGTTTACTCGTTGAGAAACCTGACTTGTGCTCTATAAGACAAAAACAAGTCACGTGAAAGACGGAAAGACGGACGTGATCTGAGGCTCCCTCAGTTAAGTTTGTACACACTGACTTAAAGGAGAACTTGGAGGACACTACATCCAAGGGTAATTGCAATTACAGTAATTGCATATATTGAGCTCTGTTCCAGTTGGGGGCGGAGCTAATTTCAGGACAATAAATCATTGACCGGATGGTGTGATGAAACAGAATTACTGTTGCCTCTCCATAGTCCCTTTCCCACAGTGTCCCATAATCCCTGTTCCTCTTATACCACAGCAATTTACCAACATTTTTTTACTTACAGTAGAACCTCGGCATATGATCGCTCTCCCTTACTATTTTTCACCTTATGAATCAAAATTGGTATCGGCATACGAACGAACCGAACGGAAATGCTGGCTAAGTTGCACATGTGTCCAGGAGCCGTTCAAAGCTTGTTTGTGTCAGTGGAAAGCCAAGCAAGCCAACCGAAGCCAAATTAATTTTTTTTCAGTCAACGAAAGCTGTGTGAAACAGTCAACCCATGATACCAACGTCGCCTTCGGCATGCGTTCATAAGCTATGTGATTTTTGAGGCATTTTTTTGTTGACAGATTGGGGGTGTGGGTGGCCTGTTCTATTGACATGGAATGCTTGGCTTGGGTCAGTTCTTTGTAAGCAGCCACACAGTTTACATACGCTGCGTATTGGGAATATTGGTCATTTTTTTGGGTGACTGGAACGGATTATCTGCATTTACATTATTTCACATGGGAAAAATCGTTTCAGTACACATACCTGAAGAACTAGCCTCCAAAACCGATTCAATTCCTTTGCCTGGGTTCCACTGTATTATTAAAGCATACATCCTATATAGCTCCTATAGTTTAAACATATAATTACATATAACATTTTAAAAAGTTAAAAGTTTCTCACTTACTATTAATAATGTTTCCATAAAATTCCTTTAGAAGTTTGTTCAGCCTTTTCCTGTCCTGGAAAATATGGGAATTTCTGACTAAGGAGCTAAAACTCTGACACTGGAGATGCCTCATCATATCCACAATGAAGAGCGTTTCCTGGGTAATATTAGCAGATTGAAACCTCCTCATACTCTGTAATGGTGTAAGAATGTACAACCTGCTCCTGTGTTCTTGAGAATCTGGCAGGAGGACGATGTAGACAAGGCCGACTGATGTAATCTCCGTCGTTACAGTAGCTTAATCATGACGATACAGGTGTTTATAAACAGCTCCTGCAACTATCAGATTGTTACCTCAGGAGCAACATAAACAGCTGATTCTATGTCTAGACCTGCTGAGGGAACACAACAGCTTTACCATCCTACAGGTCATGGCATGCTGAAGCTGTCATGATGTAAACATCCTCTGCGGAAATCGCACGAGGGACGATAAAAGGGTATTTTAACGGTTTGGTCAATTCAGACATTGTCAGTCGGAAGCTGTGAAGAAATGTGTCAGGGTGAGATAACGTGCTAACCTAGCTTACTGAAGAACCTTTAAAATGCAGTGTTTTTATGTCTTGAAAAATAGCAGGAATGGACCAAGAAATGGTCCAAGGAATCATTCGAGCCACCTGTTTGGATCGCTGTCATATAAAATGTCATGGAGGAAATGTTATCTATCGGTCCGTTATAGAATTTGCCAAAGATTTTATCTGGGACGGTGTGATCTTGCAAAACTGCAAAAATTACGTGGGATAAAACCGGATTTAGTTGTTAAATCTGATAAGGAAAACACTGAAAGGTTTTAGTTTTGGTGAATTCGGAAAACTATTTACTCAGTGACTCAGAGAAATTGTGCTAATGTGCTGTCATTTTGGTGCTTTGGGGGTTCGAGACCTTTTCTTTGTGGGCTATCTGTATGCTTTGGCATCCATGCAAAAGGCATTTACAGCAAATTATTGCTGGGAAACACAACAAATATGTTCCTCTGCGACACTGATCGATGGTGTAGACCTCCCACTTACCTGATCGACTTGTAGTAGTTCAGAGAAATGAATTAATTTCACTTGGCACTAGTTTGCGCTGGATGCAATTAACCTGTGCACTCATTGTTTCGCTCTGTTATGACAAAGTGATTGCAGTGTTTTTATGTCTTGACTGTTTCCTTTGGTATTGGTATTGACCTCCAGGTGACCATCGAGGTTGTGGATGACCCTCAGATGGAGGTCGAGATGGACCTGGCTAAAGAGGGCAGGAACGACTGGCCTCTGAACTCCGAGGAATGGCTTGGCCACAAGAAACTCTTCTGGCCTCTCTTCTGGGAAAACCACGACTCCAACGAGGAGAGCGCCAGCCAGGCCAGTCTAGAGGAGAACGGAGACGACCTGAGCTACGGAGGAGAAGATTCCCTGCTGAGCGGAGTGGGAGTGGACTGGGACAGCCGCTGGAAGGGCTGGGACTCAATGGAGAGTTATGGTAAGAGAGGCATTTTCATTTGATTGACAGCTCAAAACAAAAGTGAAATGATGACTCGGAGTTTTGTTCTCAAAGTTCGGTAATGCCTTTTAAAAGCATTGCCTTTAAGAAGCTGATTTCCTTCCTTGTATGTGCAGAACCCACTCTCCTCTGTAGTCCTGACATGATTTATGATTTGAGGTTGCACTTAAGGACCTTTCTATAAACACACTAATTCCCATGGCCAGTCTTTCAGCCTTTCCTTTGATCCCTATCAGGAGTAAACAGAACAAAAAAACACACCAGTGTAGATGATCATGATGTATATATTGCACTATTTACAGATGTTTCCACAATGATTTATTGATTTTCTTAGTTAATAAGCCAAAAGGAAAATAGATAGACAGATAGATGCTTTCCCCCTCGAAAGCAGTGTTGAACATTTTTACTCGTTTATCTGTAACACAAGACGAAGACTTATTTTCACCCGCATTACTGTGCATGCAGGTCTTTCAGCTTGACACCATGCCTCTGAAAGGAAAGCTCTGAGTTTAGAAGTTCTCCGCTTCGCTAATGGCAGTGTCGGGCCTCTCCACTCGCTAAACAACTAATATTTGTGTATAATTAGACGCTAGATTGGAGCAGGCTGCGAGATCGCAGCAGACAAGTCCGAGCTCTTCTTTTCATCTCCAGCGTACTCGGCTTTTCTTTTCATCTCCAGTCCTGGCGCTGAGCTGCACTTCACACGGCTCAAACAACTTTGAGCTCGCCGAGGAATTTGTGGCACTTTTCTTTTTTTTTTTTTTAGGCCTTTGGCACAAAACCCACACTTTGCATTTTGTCTTCTGTCTCAAAATTCGTTTTTAATTTATTAGTTCGTTAAAGCTGTCAACGAAAAAAACTGTTGTGGTTCCTGTACAAAATCTTGTGAATCTTGCCAAATCTGTAACATAAATATTTGTTTACACAAAAACAGCACAGTCTTTTAAAAACTTGAGATTTTATTTGTTTAGGTCTGTATCATTAATATATTTACATGTCCATGTTTCTCAAACTGCTCCTTAGTTAGGCGATTTTATTATCAACAGATTAAATGAAGCATAACACGAGACGCTTCATAAATATTTCATTCATTATAGATCCAAACCTTTAAATGGATCCAAAGTGATCTTGCTATTTCCTGCACTAATGTGTCATAACCAATAATATTCCAGTTGATGCCCAGTTTGATAAGTAAATTTGTTTAATGGAGAGAAAGAAATAAAGTGTGAACAAGACTGTTGCTGTACAAAAAATATCCTGTAAAAATACAGGAAGCAGGGCCAAAAGAAAGATTAGCATAATAAGTACAATAATTAAATGTCTATAAAATTTGATTAGTATTTTTACAATAATTTACCAAATGGTAAAGGGACACAGATAATTGGGGGGGGGCAATTTATTTATTAATTATTATTCATTGCATTAGAGTTAATCCACCAGCCATCATTTAGCTCAGTTAAAAAATCCCTCTCAGCTTTATTTTGATGTTTGTTCTCCACTTTTTCTCCCCTTTTGAGCTTCAGGTAAACCTGAGGTCATGTAGTACAATGTCTGTATGCTCATTGTTCACAGTGAATAAACGGGAAGTTAAATAATGTACATTTATGCACTTCTTGAATTTTCTTAAATGCAGAATTTAATAAGTAGCACCATGAGCAACATGAGTCTGTGTGTCACATCCATAACACTGTGGAGCTGCTGCCCACAGTGAAGGTCACTTTCTATATTTGACCCGCTGTAAAAGCATGTAGTGTTATACCGGTAGCTGTGTGTACATTTTAGTCCCAATAAAACCCTTGGTAGAGCGTTAAAGTGACACCGTGTTCCTGTGCAGGAGCTCAGTTTACACCGTATCACGTCAAAAGTATTTCGAGTTTATGCTGCTAGAGTAACTAACTCCACGTTCACATCACTTTTAAGTAGTTTCTCTTGTGTGCTTGTAGTGACTGCTACAGTGACTCCTGTTTATTGTGGGAGTGGCCTGTCCAGCTATGATGAGAAACCATAGCAGCTACTGATAGCTTCTAAAGTCAAGCAGTTAAACACTAATGAAATAACAAACTAATCAGTGTGAAAACTGGTTTAATTTCTATTCTGCATGCTCCAACAATCTTAGTTTTCTTTCCTTAGTTCTCCATAGTCTCCATAGATGGTACAGTACATGACAGAATAACGTGAAAACCAAGGTTGTATTTTTTTACTTCCATTTTTGAGGATCAAACACTAAATGAGAACAAACTGCCTGTAGGAACTACAGTGGGGAACTGAAGAAACGTAGGACCACATGATAAGATAAGAGGAAACGTTTGAGACGACTGTTTTGCATAATTTACATAGAATTAAGAAATCACTCTGTCACTAATATACGTGGAAAAAATACGGTTGCTAGAGAGAAGAAGAAGAAGTGTGAGATTAGTCAGATATGAAGCTCACAGGATGAAGGAATCGCATGTGGATTAATGTGACATTCATTCAGCTTCTGTGAATGTTTTATCCTTTTCCTTATTTTCGTATTTTTTGGAACAAACACAAGTCCTCACATGGAAAAATGTAAATAACTGCTGGATTTGTTAGTTCCCTCAGCAGGAGTTGGATTTTAAAAATAAAGCCCCGCACACACACCTCAACTCCTGAGTGCTCTAAAGTGTGTGGAGCATTTCCGGCTTCGTTACATAACCTTCCCACCTGCTGTGTATGGAATGCGCCAGTCCGAATCCCTCTCCTGCACACTGATCGAGTCGAGGCTTTGAAATCGCCTTAGATTTTTTAGAAACTAATGTAAAGGCATGTAAATATGATTTAGGTAGTTCTTTTTTAACATTACAACACATGCTACAGCACATCACTAGCATTTCATTAGGATCTTTCTGGTTTCATCCGACTGCTAAAGCCACGGTCCTTAAAGAATTTCCAAAGCATTAGAGTCACCGTGGTGGACCGTAAAGTCCGTCATCGACACATACAGAAAACGTAGCAGCATAGTGACCTCACCAAGAACAGGACGTCTCTCCAAAATGTATAAAAGCACAAGACAAAAAGTATCAAGTTTTAGAGCTTTTTTCCAGCTGTATGGAATCATGAATATCTACATCGTAGTGTTCTTCATACCGTAGATAAAAGCTTCATTAATCAATCAGTTCATTTTTCTCTAAACCCTGTAGATTACGAAGAAGAGGAGTGGAGTGACTGGTCCCCGTGCAGCACCACCTGTGGCCATGGAACCCAGAAGAGGGTTCGGTCGTGCGGTTACACCTGCACTGCCACCGAGTCTCGCACATGTGAATTGCAGCGGTGTCCAGGTCAGTTCTAGTCCTGTCATTTCACCTGCTGAAAACACACACACACACTAATACTGTACAGTCCATGCAGTGTATCTACTAATCCCTCCACATACCAGGCTTTACCTTCTGAATATAATAACACTAAGTACTGAATTTAGTACTATATTATTACAGTGCATCGTTTGTTCATAATACCTCGCCAAATAGCCCATGCTAACGAAAACAACTATTTAGGCTTTGTGCACTGTATACAGGATAAAAACCGCTCTTTGAGCGTGTCGATTGGTTTCTTGGCTCGTGTACGAAGGCTCAAAGAAGGCTTTCAGTATACGCCTTATACATGGGTCATTTCAGAGCATACACACTCATATACACACACACACACTGCCCACTCACAGCTCGAGTGCTGTTGACTTTACAGAAATATACACATTAAATCTGCGGTTCATTAACCGTGATTCAGCTGATTTAGATACAGAGATACAAATAGCTGGAATATTTTTCGACAACTGATGTGGAATTAATGTAGATTTACTCTAAATCACACTACACATGGTGTACACTGTGTCTAGTAGGTGATATTTGCGCCCAGTAAAGCAAGTCCAAGTTAAAAACCCTACCATGGAATCTCATACCAAGTCTTATAAAACTACTTTTATTGTCAATATTAACATATAAAAATAGCAATAGAAATTATATTTTATAATAATGTATTTAATAGAATACAAGTTAATTATACTGTAGATATTGTATAAATATTGTTACATTTATTTACATAGAATAAATAATAAAAGTATGTAAACAGATCTATAAAACTATTACAAAATATGTTGTAATACTTGGTTACAATTTACAAAAAATTCTTTAAAAAAAAAAAAATTATAAAATGCAGCCTAACAGTTCAGTGGATTTAAAATGATAAATATATAATAATAAATAATAAAGCTATTTTTACAAATATAAACTTTTATATAAAAAGTTAAATTGTAAACAGATTTTTTAAATTCATTTATTTATTTTATATTATTATATCCAGCCCTACTTTGGAGTTATTTATACAGCTCTTTTAATTTCTATTTATTTTACAGTTGTTAAAAAATGCTCCTGTGACTCGATTAATCGCTATTTATTTCAGAAGATTCTTTCAGGTGCCTTTTTTTGTGCAAAGTGTAGCTCCAAAATGTGTGGTTTGTATATCTGATAAAATAAAGAGTACAAAAAAACTGCAGACTTTACACTTTATAAAATTAGTCTATATGCAATAAGAAAAAAAATATTGTGATTTCTAAAAAATATATGTATTAAAAAAGGATCTATAATCTTGTGTATCTTGTGTATTTTTCTTTTAAAAAATATTTTTTAATATGATTTTAAAAAATAATCTTCCATCACAATGATAATAATTGTTGTTAATATCAAAATATTGTATATTATTAAGATTTTATTGTATATAAAATTATAATGTGTGTTTTTTTTCCTTCTCTCCAGGTGACCTGAATGCTGTGACGGAGCTCATCCCTCACGAGATGATGAACGACACTGATGTCCTCGGTAAACTCCAGATACAGATCCATAACACCACTTACATTTCTTCCTACTGCATTTAAGTCCAGAGATTTTCTCAGATCTTTAACAAGCTCGCTGACCTTCTACTGTGTGTGTTAGTTCACATGCTGCAGTGTTTTCCGAGCGTCCAGTCAGCGTTCGCTAAATGAGACCGATTTATAATCATTACCAGTACTTGTGTGTGCTTATGAGGTTACGCTCCTTGGGGAGACTGGGTTAATTCCCACAGAGCAGGCTGATTGCACTCAAAGAATTGCCGCTTCTCTCTTTAAATATTTACAGATTTTATTATCTTCTCTTCAGTGTAAAGCGTGTTTCCCCTCCAGCTGAAATGGCCCTTGTCGATTTTTGGGGAACGGCCCCCATGAGGCTGCAATCAAAGAGAAAGCAGGAGTTCAGTTGGACTGGAAACAAAAACATATTCAAGATTTTCAGGATTGCTCCATCGAGAGTGTTAGCAAGACCGTGAAAATGTGGCTCACTTTCCAAAAAACCATACTTTGATATTTGAAGTGTGGTTTGAAAATGTAACAAGATAAAGTGTCAGGACCTTTTTTTTTAATAATCACATCTGGACTTAAATGTTTTTAATGAAAACGTTCCAATACGGCGACGACCCCCACCCCCACCCCCCCCCGCATAGAATTTATTCCCTGGCAGACGGCATGAGGCGATGTTCAGAGCTGTCTCATTCACTAAAAGTTGTTATTCTAGGGAATAGAGGATCTCAGTTAGAGTGGAGAAAAGGAGCTGAACCTAACAATAAGTGATATGCAGGCTTTCTCAGGCACATGTGTCAGCGTTTTCTGGTAATTACTGAGCTCTGTGATTGAGCTGTTACTGATTCCTCTCTCGTAGACGTGGACAGCTGTGAGAAGTGGCTCAACTGCAAGAACGAGTTCCTGCAGAAGTATCTCCATCAGGTCCTGACCGAGTTACCCAGCTGTCCCTGCGTCTACCCGTCCGAGGTCGTCTACAGCTCCGTAAACATCTTCGACGAGAAGTTGCGCAAGACCTACCGGTGGCGCGACGCCAGCGGACCCAAAGAGCGCCTGGATATCTACAAGCCGTCTGCGCGGTTCTGTGTGCGCTCCATGTTATCATTCGACAGCACCACGCTCGCCGCGCAGCACTGCTGCTACGACGAACACATGAAGCTCATCACCCGGGGCAAAGGTGCCGGAGCGCCTAACCTTATCAGCACCGAGTTCTCTCCGGAGCTCCATTACAAAGTGGACGTCCTTCCGTGGATCCTGTGCAAAGGAGACTGGAGCCGCTTCCACTCGGTACGTCCTCCCAACAATGGACTGCAGTGTACAGAGAACCCTCAGGAGGACGTCTACATGAATGAGCTGGAGGAGGCTCGAGAGTACTGAAAGGCAAAGCTGGTTCGTGTCAGAACTATAGATATACAGTATTTCGCTGGAGTTACAGTATGTAACTTTTTCAATTTGTTTTTTAAAAAACCCAGCATTCTACACTGTTTATACACACCTCAAGTGATACACCAGCCAGAACAGTACCATACAGTAACGCAACGATTTCTCTATCTTCTGCACTTTTCCTCAGAGAGCCAGTTGAAGCAATCAGGGACTCTTTCAAATACCGTCCTCTGGAACAGGTTCACTTTATTTATCGGGTTCAAATCCCCGCCGCTTTTTTTTTTTTGTCATGAAAGGAATCCAGTCAGGCTGCTAAACTTGAGTCCAAGCAGAATCCCCTCATGTTATCATAGACTCAGAGCTCAGAGTGGGAGCTCGCCCAACACAGGCAAGATCAATCCAAATAAATCAAACACGATCCCGAAATGTCACAGCTCTTCCTGATCCTGAACGTGTCCCTAGATGTACTTGGATCCAGTGTCGTATGAGGTTTCACGATTTTAAGGACGATGGCACTGGATCATAAGATAAGCACAGAGATCATGTTTTGCTTCATAAAAGGGATAAAGACGTCATCAGGAACTAGGCATGTGCAAATATTAGACATGATAACGGTCTAACCTTTTATCAAGGTTCATGATATTATCACACATCTGTGTTTCCTTGAGGTTCTTCAGCTTCCCAAGGTAAAAGTATTCTTAGGTCTTCCACTCTAAAGAGTATCATCATCCAGTTTAGTCCTATTTTTCTTCTGAGAATGTTGTTAGCATTCTCTTACACAAGCATGCATGTTTCTTCAAATTTTTCTGCCCTTAGATCTCACTAAAATTTACTGCGACCAAAAAAACAAGTCAGCTTCCATGACACATTGCCGACTCTCTGAAGACTTCTGGCTTACGGAGGTACAAACAAATGGTTTGAGAAACTCCCCAAAAGCAGCAATTTGTCTCATTGGGACTAACAGCTGGATAACATCTGCTCAAATAATTGAGTAAATATTCAAATATGACTGCAGATAGTTTTAGTAAAAAGAAAAATATTTGCTGAGGTTCTGCGATGCGTTTTCAAAACTAGCTACTGTGGAGGAGTAGATGCATAGGATTATGGGATGTATAGGACAACGGAGAATGTGAAAGGTCTTGGCCGAAACCTTTCCTCAAAAGGCTTCTTCAAGGGTCTTTGGATGGTTCTAGTCCTCAGTGCTATTTAAAACCTTGAAAAAATTAAACACTACGAACAGAACTGTCTGAGCAGCCCTTAAGGATTAAACTTTAGAGTGCAGGCCCTTTCATTTCTTCATTTTGTCCCTCTCAGAGAACCTCTGTTGTAGAACCCAGTACGCAGCACATTTTTTTGGGAGAACGTTTAAAGATTCTACAAAGAACCTTTTTACAGAGGTTCCTCTATCGCAAAGGGATTTAAGTAGAACCTCTTTCTGCATTGTTCGTGTACCTCTGAAAAGATTTTTATAGATTTGATAGACTGTGAGGAACCCTGCAACAAAGGATTTCAACTGGTGGTTCTGACAGGGTTCCAAGAAGAACCTATTTCTAAATTATCAGGTGGCGTGTGTTAACATCTAAGGATCCTTAATTCTTAAGGCTGCCTTAAAGAGATTCGACAGCAGACCCTGACACAGACGGTTCTCCTTTCGAAGAACGTTCCAATCCCTTGGAAACCCATTCTGCCTACACTTTACATCTTGATCATACTGTTTATCTTGGGAGCACCTACCTCAAAAGCCAATAGAACTAGTTACAGTGTCTTACCTAAGTATTCACCACATGTGAACAACTTCACAGACTTGGAACGGAAATAGAATTCATTGGGATTGTATGACATGAATTTCCACAGAATAGCCCCTAAAAGAACACAGTCTCCTCAGTGAAGCATGGTGGTGGAAGCATCATGTTAAGAGCTACACTCTATAAACTGTTTTATTTTTTGTAGAGGTTCATGGTGGAAAAGTTCAGCCAAGGTGAACGCTTATTCGTAGTTATTGGCACCCCATCAAACAGGAGTTCGTTGGTTAAAAACCCGGACACTGGTCTCTCTTTTCCTCTTTAAAGGCTGGAGGGACTTTTAGAGGAACGAACAAGAACAATAAAAAGCGTGTATTGCAAATCCACTCTGAGTCCCGAAAGTATCAAAGCCCACTTGTACGTACAGGGATGTTGTTTTAAGAGCTAAAGCCTCACCTTTCAGCCTGGGTGTTTATCTTGATCAGTGTCTTTGTGCTGAATGTGTCTTAGGCTGGAAAAGAACACCAAGGCAAAAAGGTGCGTTGACAGGCGAATCTCACACCACTGTAAAAACATCCACGTTCAGGTGACATCTTAATGACTGAATCGAGACGTGACCCATCCTGAAATCCTGACACGCATCATTGACTATCGCGGTTGGCTTTCTTCCATCACATTCTCATATTCTTATATACTGACAGTCAAAAGATTTCGAACATGGAGATTTTTTTTCCACCAGCAATTAAATAAGAGGGGGAGAAAAACATCTAAATGTGTGTATTTAAGTGACGTTTTCTTCCGGTGTGCACTCTCAGATTGTAAAGGAACTCGTTATTTCAAATCAGATTTGACTTTGATTAATTAATTATTAATTAAGACACATTTACGTTGATTACGCAGATTTGAATGATTTTTGTTTTTCGATGCAATAAAATCGCAAACATTTCTCACAAATATTTATTACTTAGATTTTCTAAGTCTGCCGTATTTAAATAAATGTAAATATTAATAGAGGGGGTTTGAAAGCTTTTGACTGGCAGTGTATGTCCATGATTGGCTCTTTTTAGCTCCTATAAGCAGACTTTAGTCACATTTTATTTTAAGCATTAATTCTAATGAAAAAATACAAGCTGTGTGAAAGAAACAATCAGTGCACAAAAAAGGTTTATTAATAGCCTTCCTGGATGTCAGTGATGTCGCAACTCGTGTCAGTAAGCGTCTTTAACGTCTTTAGCACCAGCACCCGTAAATGAACTGGATCTCCTGTTGAGTTAGCCTCGCATTCCAGCGTACAGGATCTCATACGGTGCGGCTGTGAAGGAGCTTTAATCTCGGCGTAGGAGCATCCCGCGCACTCTGTTATGGCATGTCCGCATCATGTTTCAGCGCCCTGGAATCCACAAGCCGTGTGGTATGCGCGCAGGGCAGGAGGTGTGTGTGCGGCCACTGGGAAACTGCGAGAGTGTGGACACTGGGGCACTCGCGCTCGGCCTTGGGTGCTGGATTTCTCTGAAGCCGTGCCAGGCTTTTACGCTCCTGTTACATTTCGGCTTTCAAATTGTCCTGTTAAAATAGATGCTCCATACTGTCATCAGTCTGAAGCTCACCAAAACGGAGACATATCGCAGGTGAATGAAATGAAAAAAGAAATTCGACAGCTGAATTTTGGTGAAAGTTTACGTTTTCATGGTCTTTCAGGAAATTTTGACTGATTGAAGATTGTGTCACTTTTAAGAAACGTCTGAAAGAAAGGCACTTTATTTAAAGAAAAAAATAAATAAGTGGAGATATATATATATATAGTTATATATATATATATCTATGTATATATATTATCATTATATTGAATAATATCTGCAATGTACAATTTAGATTTTACTTTTTTTGTGTGTGTCATTATTGTAAAAGGGATAAATTACACCTCCTGTGCTGCATTCTTAAAGGATTTTGTACGTGATGTAAAATATCGGGCATGTTACATCATGTCATGTCAGGTCATGTCTATTGTTATTAGATTTATTATTGTACAGTATTTATTATTGTCCAGGATCCATAAGATGCACTATATATGAAGCTGAGTGAAACCCCCCACCCCCCCGGTCGTGGTTGGAGGTTTTGTGAAAAAGGGAATGTGTTCGTGCCACGTCACACACCACACTACTTCAGTTATATGCATTTTTTTAACCACCTCTGTCCAAAATATAATAAATTTAACATTGACAGTAAACCCGAACATGTGGAGTTTCTATTTCTTTTATTTGCTGTGGGTGAAGTTTGAACCTAATCTGTTGATCTAATCCAAAAATAAAGCCAAAAAGATCAGGAATTAGTAGACCATACTACCTAAATATCACATGCTGCATTCTCATTGCTCAGAAGGAGATACACTATATTGCCAAAAGTTTTGGGACACTCCTCCAAATTATTGAATTCAGGGGTTGGGCTCGGCTCCTTAGTTCCAGTGAAAGGAACTCTTAATGCTTCAGCTTCATACCAAGACATTTTGGACAATTTCATGCTCTTTGTGGGAACATTTTGGGGATGACCCCTTCCTGTTCCAACATGACTGTACACCAGTGCACAAAGCAAGGTCCATAAAGACATGGATGAGTGAGTTTGGTGTGGAGGAACTTGACTGGCCTGCACAGAGTCCTGACCTCAACCCCATAGAACACCTTTGGGATGAATTAGAGTGGAGACTGTGAGCCAGGTCTTCTCGTCCAACATCAGTGCCTGACCTCACAAATGTGCTTCTAGAGGAATGGTCAAAAATTCCCATAAACACACTCCACAACCTTGTGGAAAGCCTTCCCAGAAGAGTTGAAGCTGTTATAGCTGCAAAGGGCGGGACAACTCCATATTACATTCATGTTCATGTAAAGGCAGATGTCCAGAAACTTTTGGAAATATAGCGTACATTTTTTATATATCCCTCCAATAGGGAGTCTGATGACATGTCAAGCTTATTAGCTTCCAAAGAGATATAAAAGAGACTGTGATAACTTGAGAAACTTAAGGCGGGCATTTCACAACATAAACCTAGCACTAAATTGATAAAAAAAAATAATGATGATGTAATTTATTTATAAATAGAACTGCTACTTCCAGGTGGAACAGTTACTCCGCTTCATAACACTGATTGTTTTTCTATGACGTCACACCACCCAGCGTTATTCCATATACTGTACATCGTCCATTGCTGTAATTGTTTGTCATAATTTAATTAGAAAGAACTCCCAGAACTAACGAACTCGTCAGCACATTTACTTCCTCACAGATATCCGAAAACAATGCCTATTAATAAGCCGTCTGTCAACACATAGTGAACACCGTCATCGTCACCGTCAGCACTGTGGCGCTTATACTGGAGTTGCTGGAGTTACTGTCGAGAGGAAAAGAAAGTGAGAGTCGCTCCTCACAGTTTATCAGCGAATAACTATCGAGTGATGTAACCGCCATCTGGAGCACTAATGATCTAATTGCCTCCACATTAAGTGCCGTCTAAACGCTTCAGCCACAATGCATCCGGCTTCCAGTCCACATCAGGTGCCTCTGGTGGTGAACAGAAACAATTCTGAATTACACTCAATTCTCAAACTGTGAGAAAAATGAACTCATTATTATTGGTTTTAGAACTGCTTTTATTTTTTATAGCATGTTCTCTGAAAAAAACAAACACAGCAAATTAACTGACACCCCTAACTTATATTTTAAATAAATTAAAAAAAAATCCTTCTTGAAAAAATCTCCACAGGAAGATCAAGATATCAATCTGTCTGTCTGTCTGTCTCCTCCTTCATCAGTCCAACCCTGCTTCAAGCCAAACGATTCATCCATCCATCCATCTATACATACATCCAAACATTTATTCAAACATCCTGCCAAACTTGTCATCCCTCCATCCATCCATCCATCCATCCATTCATCCATTCAGATTATCTAGCCAAATGATTCATTCATCCATTTATCCATCTCATCTATCTATTCATCCATCCATCCATCCATCCATTCATCCATTCAGATTATCTAGCCAAATGATTCATTCATCCATTTATCCATCTCATCTATCTATTCATCCATCCATCCATCCATTCATCCATTCAGATTATCTAGCCAAATGATTCATTCATCCATTTATCCATCTCATCTATCTATTCATCCATCCATCCATCCATCCATCCATTCATCCATTCAGATTATCTAGCCAAATGATTCATTCATCCATTTATCCATCTCATCTATCTATTCATCCATCCATCCATCCATTCATTCAGTCCATCCAGCCCAACAATCCACTCATCCATCCATCCATCTAATCCACTCTGCATATAAATATGGTGTTGATGGAGTGGTCAGTGGTCATCACTTTCACTACCCAAGTATTTATATTTCCATTCCATCCCACAGTTAGCCATCCATCCAGCCAGCCAGCCAATAATTCAATCCATCCAGCCCAACAATTCATTCATCCATCTAGTCCATCCATTCATTCATCCATCCATCTATCCATCCATCCATTCAGTCTATTCATTCAGTCCATTCAGCCCAACAATCCACTCATCCATCTATCTATCCATCCATCCATCCATCCATCCATCTATCCATTCAGTCTATTCATTCAGTCTATTCAGCCAAACAATCCATCCATCTATCCATTCAGTCTATTCATTCAGTCCATTCAGCCAAACAATCCATCCATCCATCCATCCATTCAGTCTATTCATTCAGTCCATTCAGCCAAACAATCCATCCATCCATCCTATTCATTCAGTCTATTCATTCAGTCCATTCAGCCAAACAATCCATCCATCCATCCATTCAGTCCATCCAGCTAAACAATACACTCAGCCATCCATCCATCCATCCATCCAGCCCAACAATCGATCCATCCATCCATCCATCCATCTAGTATATCAATCCATCCATTCAGTCCATCCAGCCCAGCAATCCATCCATTTATCCATTTATCAATCCATTCATCCATCCATCCATCCATAAATAACCTCCATTCACCTTGCCTATTACTACTATCTACATCTATCCACAGTGCCCTCAGGATCGACTCAGGATCACTGAAAACAATTACACACAGTTCATTTCCTCATCTTTAGTTAGATCTATCCAGCAGACCCAAGCTGATACAGTGCTCCCATTTTACATTGCTTTTCACTCTTCTTCCATAGTGTCTGTTATTTAACTTCAGAAAACAGCACAGACAATGCTGCGGTCACTATGAGGTCGATCCAAGGGCTTTCTGAGGCCCGGCTGGTGTTTTAGTTTGTTTTGAATGCAGTTAGTGTTTTTGAATATCGAAAATCCAGACCAGATGTATGACATGTAAGACAATTTGGTAAACTTTTAAAACCCAAAATATTGTAATTAATGGAACCCCCAGATATATACTGTGTACACGCAACCCCATGCTGTGTGTGAGAAAGTTTCACAGAGATTGAAGAAAATTCCAGTTCACAGCACGTTTTAGATTTAATTTACAAGTACAACATGCCATGTTCCAGTCATCTTACATTTTATTGAACGCATAATATTTGTCGTTCAAACCCTAATGGCAAAGCCGTGTTTATGCGCCCTTTGAAGGGAATGTCAACCGTCTGAACTGCCTCCGTCTCCTGCTGTGGCGTTGCTTTTCTTCCAGTGGCAATAACAAGGAGAGTAAAAATGAAGAATATTTATTGTAGGTCAGGGCATTATGGCTCCCATGCTAAAGCTATGCTTGGTGGGATCCAGACAAAGCTAACTCCACCTGTATCTGGCCCTGTTTGCAATGAAAACACCCCTTCCTAACCCCCCGGAGAGGTGAGGGACGCCTGCCCTTTGTCTCCAGCGAGTGGAGGAAACAAAAATAAATGAATAGGGAAGCGGTTACAGGACACTGGTCAAACATAAAGGACGCTTTCCAGAGAGTGACCAACTTCCACATTCATTATGTATAGGCTAGCTTCGTTTATGTACATGCCCTTTGCGCTTTCTCATGTCCTACAATTTTGATATAAAGGGTCAGTGTTTAAATCTGAGCTTTAATTGGAAGTTTACTGCCCATGCCTAACTTATTTCGTGTTGCACTGGAGGTACGTGGTTAATATTATAGATAAATTTGCCTCAGTCTGCTTTGTGGTGTTGTTTATTATGTCAAGGAGACTGTGTGGTTTCTGACATTGTATGATATGTGGTTATATGTAAAAATGGACAAAAGGTCATGCTAAAAAACAATCACAGATTTACATTAAGTCCATTCTTTTTCAGAGAGGGGGCGTGGCCTAATTAGAAGGTGGGGTTTTCTGCTAGTACCAACATGTTACTGTTGCTACCTTATTTATACATGCAATGATGTCACATATAGAGCAGAAACAAGGCTAATCTTATAGATATACTTGTATAGCATTGCTAACTAAAGTAAGCTTCAAACCGCAATCTCATCTTGGCTCATTGACTTCATTTCATTTAATGTAAAAAAAATAATGTCACCTTTGGCTTTTGTTTTTCTCTCACATGGTTTTTCTCCGTCTCAAACACCTAAGACGAGGTCCTCGGTGGCGTCGCTGAACCGTGCAGGTTTACGATTGTGTTTGTTGCCGTCCAACGCACAAAGCTGTGCAGGAGTGAGCAGGCCCTCGGTCAGTGGGAATGGCGCTAGAGAAGGACTCGTTTTACGATCGCTCTCAAGGCTGTAAAAGAACGAGAGAGGGAGATGCAAAACAGACCTAAGAAAAGTGAGTCCAGATGGGGGCAGGGGGAACGGGCCATGATGAGTCGAGATCAAAGCGCTCGGTTTAAGCTGGCTGCGGCTTCCTTCGCCAAAATCTTTGCCTTTCCTAACACAATGCATCTTCGCAAACACCAGGCCTTAGCAAACAACTCGCTCTCTGAGCTGTCTTTGTTTTCCGCCATGGAATCATACTGTATCCATTAGGAACATTCCTGTTCTTTTGACATGACACCTTGACACCAGGCTGTTGTAATCACTATTCTGTTACACCCTATGACCATTACGTGGTCTACCAATTTAACATATATATTATATATATATATATATATTATAGGTGTGAAGAAATCCAGTCATTAGCACATTTCTGTTTGTTTGCATTATTACCACTTCCCAGAATTGATATAATTTATTCCTTGTGCTGCTGGACATCATCCAGGACCAGACGAAATCTGGCATCCTGCTCACGAAGGCTTTGCTCCTCACCGATCTTAATATCCCTATAAATTAATGTAAATTAATGTACGTTTCAATGAAGGTACTGAACACTGAATACTTATATACTGTACATCCCTGAAGTCACAATAAGGAGCATTTTGAGCTCTTCACTATCTGCAAAGTGAACTGCAGAGAAAAGCAAAAAATATCAGCTACATGATGTCAGAGAAAAATTACATTTATTTCTCCCCTTGTAGTGAAATGAGGTGGAGCTCATTTCTGGCCCAGAAAAATTAAAAAAGCGGACCAAAACAAACTACCCAGATCCACCAAAATTTTAAACCACACATGGTGACAAATTAAAGGAAAAATCCAACAGCGTTCAAGCTTCTAGATCAGCTACAGGAAGGGGTGATGTAATGAAGCAGATTTTCCCATCACTATCATAATTTTTATTCCCTTTCATCCTACAACAATTTACCCACAGATAACAATATTTCATAATTAAAGAAGAATATGTTCTTTAGAATATTTTTATTAATTTATTTGATGTCTGTGAGGTAAGCTGTCACGTTCATTATAACAGCTATAAACATTCTATCAACATTTTGTGTTTATAATAAAGCAGATTGTTGTGTTACGGAGAAACAGGGAAAAGTGAACAATGCTTTGCTTACATGGCAGAAAATGTTCGATTATCAGGTGCAAATTATACATCCGTTACTTTAGACACTCTGCCTCATTGTACAAACAAGTCTCAGTAATATAAATTCTGACGACGTTATGATTTAACGGTTTAATTAAGTAAAAATGTTAGGACAGGTTTTCGCACAGAGGCTGAGCGACTAAAGAATTTCTTTAAATATAAATCATTACAGAATGTAAACATTAGGGGATAGACCAGTCCCCGAGAACAGTTACAGATAATTGGGACTGACATCTCTGACCTGTGTGTTATTGCTCTCTCAAGAGTTCACGCAATACACAATCTCAGAGTAACACATAGCGCAGAATCCTCGATGGACCAAAGCTCAAATCAGCCGCAGCTGTGTGAGGGTCGTGTTTAGCAGAACAGATTTCAGCATCGTGACGTGGCGCTCATTCACCACACGTTTGGTTATTATCACTCACTCACGGACACACTCTCATACACCTCGGTGTTATTAGCTTCACACACACACTCTTATCTGACAAGAAATGGGATTCTTATGGAAACATTTACACAAGCGGTCTGGTGTAAAAACGTTTTAGGTAAATGGCTGATTCAGCTGAATGATCTAATGAACCATAGCTAGATTGCTAGATTTTCAAATAATTTAAATATTTAATGCTTCATAATTCTTTGATGAAATTATGTTTAATCAGTGTTCGAATACTGTTTTTCCCAATGCTTGAGTGACCATAATGGTCACATTAGACTTTAAAAAATAAGGAGCAACAATGTTGTTTTGTTGTTGAGACACTAAAGGAATGAGGTCACTTCCAGGACATGATGTCATGCACTTAAAAAAAAAAGCACAGTTCTTATAGACATAGTCTACACTATATTGCCAAAAGTTTTGGGACGTCTGCCTTTACATGCACATGAATGTAATATGGAGGTGTCCCGCCCTTTACAGCTATAACTGTTTCAGCTCTTCTAGGAAGGCTTTCTACAAGGTTTAGGAGTGTGTTTATGGGATTTTTTGACCATTCCTCTAGAAGCACATTTGTGAGGTCAGGCACTGATGTTGGACGAGAAGGTCTGGCTCACAGTCTCCACTCTAATTCATCCCAAAGGTGTTCTATGGGGTTGAGGTCAGGACTCTGTGCAGGCCAGTCAAGTTCCTCCACACCAAACTCACTCATCCATGTCTTTATGGACCTTGCTTTGGTCACTGGTGTACAGTCATGTTGGAACAGGAAGGGGTCATCCCCAAACTGTTCCCACAAAGAGTATAAAATTGTCCAAAATGTCTTGGTATGAAGCTGAAGCATTAAGAGTTCCTTTCACTGCAACTAAGGGGCCGAGACCAACCCCTGAAAAACAACACCTGAATTCAGTGATTTGGAGGGGTGTCCCAATACTTTCAGCTATATAGTGTATATTGGGCATCAACTTTACAAGGATACAAAGATTTTTTTTGTTTAAATCAGATTAATTAATTCATCAGATCTTAATAATAAGTTGAAAGACTGATTAATTGTCATTGTTAAATACACTATATTGCCAAAAGTATTCGCTCACCCATCCAAATAATCAGAATCAGGTGTTCCAATCACTTCCATGGCCACAGGTGTATAAAATCAAGCACCTAGGCATGCAGACTGTTTTTACAAACATTTGTGAAAGAATGGGTCGCTCTCAGGAGCTCAGTGAATTCCAGCGTGGAACTGTGATAGGATGCCACCTGTGCAACAAATCCAGTCGTGAAATTTCCTCGCTCCTAAATATTCCACAGTCAACTGTCAGCTGCATTATAAGAACGTGGAAGTGTTTGGGAACGACAGCAACTCAGCCACGAAGTGGTAGGCCACGTAAACTGACGGAGCGGGGTCAGCGGATGCTGAGGTGCATAGTGCGAAGAGGTCGCCAACTTTCTGCAGAGTCAATCGCTACAGACCTTCTGGAAGAATGGTCAAAAATTCCCATAAACACACTCCTAAACCTTGTGGACAGCCTTCCCAGAAGAGTTGAAGCTGTTATAGCTGCAAAGGGTGGACCGACGTCATATTGAACCCTATGGATTAGGAATGGGATGTCACTTAAGTTCATATGCGAGTCAAGGCAGGTGAGCGAATACTTTTGGCAATATAGTGTATATAAAGTGAGGCTCTGCTCATCAACATGCAAAAAATGTTAGTTTCTAAGATAAATATCATGAGAAATCATATGATAAAATAAAATAATACTGACTGTCAAGTGGATGTTTTGCAATAAAATCTTAAATTAAGAAATAAAAAAGAACTGTTCTGGCAAAATCAAAGCCACCATGTTGTAGGAAAGACCTCTTTCACCATATACAGTATATACACATACATAAAACAGATTAAATGTATTTATTAAATGCTTTCTGACTTGAGGCTCCATATACTGAGTATAAAGTTTAATATGTTTTGAAATGTAAGCCTTTAAGTACAGTAAAACAGCATTTTCCCTCAGGGTAGGAAATTTTATATATATGTACATACACATATATATATATATATATATATATATATATATATATATATACATATATATAAATATATCTATATATATATATATATATATATATATGTACATACACATATATATATATATATATATATATATAATCGCCTAGACAGACTGTGGTAGCATTGTTGAATAAAGATGCTGGAGACACACACACACACACACACTCACACACACACACTGCTCTTTTAGTAAAGAACCTGGCAGGCTGCTGATTGAAGGTCATTTTTTGCTCTTCAGCAGGACACACGCAGGAAATCTGGGATTTCTTTTGGTTTGAGAAAGTAAACTGGGTTTTAACCACCCGGAGCTGGCAGAGGGCCTCAACCGCCACCGTCAATACACACAGCTCGCCTTTCACAGCGCTTTAGCGCCTACAGCTATTATAACCAAGCCCGAGAGCCACTGTGGGTCAGAATTTAATCCCTATGTGTCTTCAAGTTTACATTTGCTCACCATCAGAGGTTTGATGATTTGGGTTGAGCTACATACCTGTACAATATTGTTTATAGACCACAAAATCCACTGTTATTCTGCAGTCATGACTAAAACTACCATTGCGCAAATGCTAATTTCTCCAAATGGGTTTTTCTGAGTTTAGCTAAATGCTAGAGATTGTGATCTTTGTGGATCTGTCTTGTGTCAGAGAACAAGGATTTCTTTTTCAGAACCAAAGACTTTGATCATTTTTCCATTAAGGCCAAAATGATCTCTGATGAGCAGCTGATTCGCTGACTTCACTTCCTGTGCAGGTGACTCAAGAATTGTTTTGGCGAGCCTTCTCAGCTCCATCATTCTTTCTGAATCAGTAATGTGTGATCGTTAGGCTCAAACAGATGTCCATCTCCATCATCCCATCTCGGACCTCACCGCCATAACGCAGAGTGCTTAGAGATGCACTATACTGCCGAAAGTTTTGGGACACCCCTCCAAATCATTGAGTTCAGGTGTTGTTTTTCAGGGGTTGGGCTCGGCCCCTTAGTTCCAGTGAAAGGAACTCTTAATGCTTCAGCTTCATACCAAGACATTTTGGACAATTTCATGCTCTTTGTGGGAACAGTTTGGGGATGACCCCTTCCTGTTCCAACATGACTGTACACCAGTGACCAAAGCAAGGTCCATAAAGACATGGATGAGTGAGTTTGGTGTGGAGGAACTTGACTGGCCTGCACAGAGTCCTGACCTCAACCCGACAGAACACCTTTGGGATGAATTAGTGGGCGGGCGTTAAGTCTTTAAAAAGACTTTCTTTTCTTTTCTTTCTTTTTAATATTTTTTAAAATATTTTTATTACTAACATGAAAACACAGACAGACAGACAGACAGACAGACAGACAGACAGGGACGTCTGCCTTTACATGCACATGAATGTAATATGGAGTCGTCCCGCCCTTTGCAGCTATAACAGCTTCAACTCTTCTAGGAAGGCTTTCCACAAGGTTGAGGAGTGTGTTTATGGGAATTTTTGACCATTCCTCTAGAAGCACATTTGTGAGGTCAGGCACTGATG
Organism: Hemibagrus wyckioides; assembly: GCF_019097595.1. NCBI lineage: Eukaryota > Metazoa > Chordata > Actinopteri > Siluriformes > Bagridae > Hemibagrus > Hemibagrus wyckioides. Next base: position 4,795,068 of record NC_080718.1, on the reverse strand, counting down.
TTGGACGAGAAGACCTGGCTTACAGTCTCCACTCTAATTCATCCCAAAGGTGTTCTATGGGGTTGAGGTCAGGACTTGTCTTTATGGACCTTGCTTTACAAAATGTCTTGGTATGAAGCTGAAGCATTAAGAGTTCCTTTCACTGGAACTAAGGGGACGAGCCCAACCCCTGAAACACTACACCTGAATTCATGTGATTCAATGATTTGGAGGGGTGTCCCAAAACTTTTGGATAGATAGATAGATAGATAGATAGATAGATAGATAGATAGATAGATAGATAGATAGATAGATAGATAGATAGATAGATAGATAGAATGTATACAGCAAACATATTTAACATTTTAAGGAAATAAAATAAGAATAAAAGGTCAATTCAATTCCACAAATTTATACAGATTTAAGAACCTTCCACAGCACATTGCTTCCAAACTGCCTGCTTATTTTTAGGATGAAATCCATTCAATTCAAGTGACCAGTGATGTAGTCCAATAACAAATCGGACCAGAAACCACTAATAAATCTGTAAGTTATGAAAGATGTTAATTCGCTCTCTCGCCGCTCTTACATGAACGGATTTATCCCTGTGAAATATTCGGAATACTCCACAAGTCACCTGTTCGACAGGAAGTTGTTGCATCATCGGAATTTCCTGAGGATCATGGGAAGAAGAAAACTAAGACATTTCTCATTTTTGTTTATTTTCAGTGAAAGTAACTTAAGATTTTAATTTTATTTAAAATGATATGAACAGTGATGTTAGTTCATCATATTTTGTGTAGATGTTGAAGTTTTTGCTAAAAACGCAAGCAAATCTTTTCCTCTTGAAAGAAAATTGATGCCAAAAATATGGAATAAAGTTAATAATGTCAATTTTTCTTATATCTCTTGTTTTAGTTTGTGTCGTCGGTTGACCACCCAGATGCGAGAACTCTATTGTGTGTCCAGTCATCAAAACAGTTTGCACAAGACGTGCAAAAACATGTCAGCATGTTGGAGTGGTTAGAACTTTAAGGGTCAACCTATTGTCTGTTTTGTCCCCACAGAGATCCAGCACTCGAGATGTTTATCGCTGACCTAGACAATTTCCATTCTTCTGTCACAGTCCGTGAATTTAACTCACCTGGTTCTTAAGAGAATTGGATTTGTTGTAGGAGAAGGCCGTAAACATAGACCTCCCATTGTTTCACGGGTGGAGCTGACCCCATGTTTGTGGATAACGCCACCCCTGGACCTTAGCTCTGTTTACTTTCTTAATTGCTGCTTTATGTTTGTGTTTGTCATGCTTTTAAACCAGTCCATCTCCTGATTCCGAATGGCATGCTGATCCGATCGGCCAGGAATGTGAGCAGGCACGTAAGCGTTCGAGAAAAGCAGGCTTCGGCACACACCAAATGACCGCCATGTTTAAAGAAATCTGCATTTCTCAATGCAGGAACGAAGGAAAAAAGCAGGTAAGGGCTACACATGACTGCTCCTTCCCTAATCCGGAGTCATCTGTAACTCTTCAGGAGGGTTTTTACTTCTGGAGGAAATGATATGGAGAAGGGACAGACCTCAAACTGCGAGTAAACAGCTGCATGTAGGATCGACTTCCAGCTTGGGGACAGATTCATCTCGAACCCTTAATCCCACTCGCTGATCCTGTCACTGCTCTCCTATTTATAGACCAGACAGCCTTTCAAATGATTAAAACCTCTGCATTAACTACATAGATGCTTATTTAAAAAAAGAAAAAAAGACAAAAAAGGAAAGGAAAGATTGTTGAGAACAAAAATGTTTCTGATCTGGTGTAGTAGCACCTCAAAGTAATTTATCAAACCTGCTGGCTCAAACTGGTGGAAGATTTTATGTCATTTATGTATAACTCAGATAAACCTGAATGTCATAAGCCAAAGATGCTTCCCCGGTATGGCTTAACACATTAAACATCCATCAAATAAATAAATAGGTATCAAGATACACCGATCAGGCGTAACATAATGACCACTGACCGGGGAAGTGAATAAGACTGATGATCTCATCATGGCACCTGTTAGTGGGTGGGATATATTAGACAGCAGGTGAACATTTTGTCCTCAAAGTTGATGTTAGAAGTAGGAAAAATGGACAAGCGTAAGGATTTGAGCGAGTTTGATGAAGGGCCAGATTGTGATGTCTAGACCACTGGATCAGAGCATCTCCAAAACTGCAGCTCTTGTGGGGTGTTCCTGGTCAGCAGTGGTCAGTATCTATCAAAAGTGCTCCAAGGAAGGAAAAGTGGTGAGCCGGCGACAGGGTCATGGACGGTCAAGGCTCACTGATGCACGTGGGGAGAGATTAGAAGGCTGGCCCATGTGATCCGATCCAACAGACGAGCTACTGTTGCTGAAATTGCTGAAGTTAATTCTGGTTCTGATAGGAAGGTGTCAGAATGAGGGAACAAGACAATATTAGACAGGTGGTCATAATGTTATGCCTGGTCAGTGTATATAATAAGAAGCCTTTCTCCTTTAAAGAGGCCTTGTGTTTTAGCTAGCTCTAGTGCATAGACATTGTGCTTTGTTTTCATCTGTATAAAAAACCCGATCCTCCAGACACTCAGCGAGGTCCATGTGTCTGGTAATAATGTTCTCTTCTGTCCGTTATGGTTCTCAATGAAGATGCAGTTCAGGTGCTTTCCGTCTTCAGCGTGTGGGCAGTGGGGGCAGGAGCCGCCGTGTAAACGGTCTAACCGGAGAATAAAACAAAGATTATTGAACATGCCCGATTTCTTTCATGTTGTACAAACAGCAACAATAGTTACGTTGCTGATGTTGTGTACCTTTTGAGGTTCTAAAACTTTATTGTTATAAAAAGAGCAAACAAATTTCTACTTCAGTTGGCATAATCATCTGTGCCTCAGATTATAGATATGCTTATGGCTGGGTGATACGATTACAATGATATCAACTTCATGATTAATTATATCATGACACGCTTTTCTGAGACTTCTTCAGCAGTCTGAGCAACAGTAGCTTGTCTGTTGGATCGGATCACACGGGCCAGCCTTCGCTCCCCACGTGCATCAATGAGCCTTGACCGCACATGACCCTGTCACCGGTTCACCACTGTTCCTTCCTTGGACCACTTTTGATAGATACTGACCACTGCAGACTGGGAACACCCCACAAGAGCTGCAGTTTTGGAGATGCTCTGATCCAGTGGTCTAGACATCACAATCTGGCCCTTCATCAAACTCGCTCAAATCCTTACACTTGTCCATTTTTCCTGCTTCTAACATCAACTTTGAGGACAAAATGTTCACCTGCTGTCTAATATATCCCACCCACTAACAGGTGCCATGATGAGGAGATACTCAGTCTCATTCACTTCAGCTCTCAGTGGTCATAATGTTATGCCTGATTGGTGTATATTGGGTATCATTTATACATTTTAAATATTTTTGGTAACAATCACAAAAATTATGGAAGCAGATTTTAATGAATTGTTAAAATTGTAAAATGTATTTTTAGTTTTGAAATTTGGTAGAAATTGAATAAAAGTATCATCAAGCAAATTAACATGAATAAATAAGGCACTATTTGTTTTGTCTAGGTTTGTTAAGAAGCCTATACATTTTGAGGTATATCGTTTGTCACAGAAATGTCTTGAAATATTGTTATATGATATTTTTGTCATATCGTCCGTCCCTAATGCACACAAGATGATCCCTAATGTATAGTGTAGTGTAGTGATTATAGTGCAGTGCGCGAGCGCCACCTGTTGGTGATGTGTTGATTTACACTCCTGTGCTCCTGTTACACCAGTAGATGGCCTTACAACTTCACTTTTAATGTATCGGGTTTAAAAGATTGAACAACTACACAATTTTATGAGCATTTGAAAATTAATAAATCCTATTAAAATAAAAAAAATATATATAATAATATAAATATAAAACATGACAAATAAATATACACTTGAATGTTACATTTTGGTCTATCAGTGTCAAAACACTAAAATGAACAGGACAGGTTTGAAACCGATGCCAAGAAGCCTGTAAATAAAAATAAGCCTCCATAAAGGCTTGTATTGTTTGCTGTGCCATGTAGACGGCTTTATTCATTGTTAAAACATGTCACGTGACATTTCTCAAGCTCAAAACACAGGAAATATGATATAAAGTTACACTTAATTATTAAGAAAGAACAAAAAAAAAAAATTATCTGAAAAATTGAAAAGTCAGGATTCAGGCCCCAGCGAGGATCGAACTCGCGACCCCTGGTTTACAAGACCAGTGCTCTAACCACTGAGCTATGGAGCCATGCACTCAACTTGCTCAAACAAATATATAACCCCATAGCTTATAGCCCTAATAAATTAATTTTAAGCACCACTTTTACTGCTGATTTTTATTTTTAATATTTTACCGTTACCAGTTGCCTGCAATACCTAGCTGTGGCCACTAGATCTCGGAGTGGATCACAACGGAGTCGATTCTTCAACAAATCATTCCGGTCTAGTTTGCATGAAATAGTGATAGAGTATGAGATTTTACTGATTTTACACCTACCTCTTCTGTCACCGCAATGAGAATTATGCCTTAAATAGTTCAGGCGAATTAGTCGATATGCAAATTTTATTATGTGACTGAACACCAGTTATCTTCAACACCAGCTATCAGTATGAGAGTCGACTCCGCCTTAGAGTTGACTCCAAGAGTCGGTTCTTTATTCCCGGATCATCGAGTCTCGCCATGAGTTAAATTAGACTATAAATACTGACGTGTATAGACTAAATTCCACTCTAGTTTGCAAGAATACGAAGTAAGGTGCGCACTTGAATGTTGGTAAATTGCTCACCACATTTTTTGAGCAGGCTGTGCGTAGTTTAGAAACGGACTGCTGTGATCGGGACACCGGGAATCAAAATCGGAGTCGACTCCAACAGCCCTAGGTTTAACTACAAACAAGAAAGCACAAACAATGCTTTATTTAATTAATCAAATAATAATAATTAAAATAAATAATAATAATAACAAAAGAATTCTCGCTAAAGTGGTCTTACATACTGTTGTATTCATTTAATAAATACCTTTTTATCAACTAAAACTAACTAACCCGACTGCCGTCACAGTTAGCTAAGCTGAGCTAAGCTAGCAACAACGCTACAAGTTATTTCCTATTTCTTTCGACGATTCCGGGCTAACAAGATATTAACAGCCTCGTTCAAAATTCAATGTACAACATTTACATTGGATATAGACTGTAAATAGTCTAAAATGTAAACGAAAACACTTAAAAAAGTCAAGAGTCTATTTGACAAAATGGGGGGGGGGGTGCTAACTTCCGGTTAGCTGTTAAATTTTGTTAAAACATTTGCATGTTTTGTGAGAAAACTCAATAACTGAGATTTGCATTCATTCATATAATTACTTTATTTGAAAACACAATACAAAATCCAAGTATTCACATCCAAGCATTTGCTCCATTAAACATGATCCAGCCCAGTTACGTGCTCATTAACGGTTATTGTGACATTTCTCTTTTATTTCAGTTGATGAGGTAGACCTAAGTGCTACTTTTAAACAGTTTACATCTCTTTCTCTGTCTGTACTTCACACTGAGGCCATCCAGAGCGCTAATAATCAACATGTTCTGAGGTGCAGACCACGCCTGCATCCTCGTGATGGTGGCAGTTGTGTATGCCTACGCCCGCGTGCTGGCAGTTCAGAAGGGTTTCCTCTGTTCCGTCACACTGCACGTCATCCAGCATTATTCTCAGATGCTTCCCTTCCCCAAACTCGGCCTGTCTGGAGGCTTTTAAAGCGTAGCCGAATCCTAGCTGTCGACACACCACTGCGGCGTTTTGGGTGGTCCAGAGGTCATCGCAGACGGTCCCCCATTCCCCGTTGATGTAGATTTCCACTCTGCCACGGTCTTTTTGGCCTCGTTCATCTCCCATCAGCCTCACGGCACCGTTTTCCGGCTTCTTACCTTTTTTCCGTCTGCCTCTACGGGAATGTCTTGGAGTGGTGGTTGTGGTGGTCATAGTAGTCGGAAATGCTGTGGTCTTATACATGACGTCGTACTCGTCCTCCGTTCTCAGGATGTCCAACAACTCCTGAATCCAGTCTTTCGTCGTTTGTTGCGGAGATTCTGTTGGTTTTACTTCTGAGAGTTTCGGTCGTTTTGTTGGTATTTCGACACCAATTAATGCTTGGGAAAGACATAAAAAATATATAAGACTTTGACAATAGATAATAATGCTGCACTGTCAGAAATAAAGCGGGGCTGTACCATCAAGTTTTCTATCTCTACCCGAGAATGTTGAAGGGACGTAAGCAGAACCAAATTTTTAGTCAAAATCATATTGAATAAACCACAATTAATAATTATTAATGCCGAATACGTACCATGATGTCCTTTTACATGTCCAATTTTAGATTTTAGAGTAAATCTTTTTTAATCAGTGCAGGTACCTTCAATTATTTTTAAAGGTACACTACATTGCCAAAAGTTTTGGGACAACTCATTCACTTCTTGAGGAATGGTCATAAGTGCAAACTGACTCCATATTAAACCCTACGGATTAAGAATGGGGTGTCATGAGCATGTAAAGGCAGACGTCCCAAAGCTTTTGGCAACATAGTGTATTTTAATTTTCACATTTCCAGCTGAGAGATACATGTATTAAAAAAAACCCCACATTCTTGATGGTACGACTCCAATGACAAGCAAAAGCTACCCTTGTTTCTGTGAGTGTTATTAGCTCATACTTACACCAGCACTACATTCAGAAAACATCATCCAAACCAAGTAAAGCACTGCCAAGATAGATTTTCTAGACAGAAACCTAGGAACATTATTAAGAACAAGCCAGAAGACCTACTTTCCTTTGGCTCAAATGTTACGAGCTTGCTCTTGACTTGCACTGGAAGGGGCGTGTAGTGACATTTTCCAGGTGGGGCACGCCTGTAATAAAGCACGCAACACTCTTTTATCTGTTCAGCCTGTGTTTTCACTCGTCTTGACCTCAACACAGAATTTCAAGAGCATTGAAGTGAACGTGGAGAAGAAAAGCTGCTAACAAAGAAAGAAAGAGAGTGAAGAGAGAGCGCTACAGCTGTGTGGAAGTCGGCCAGCGGATTTATTCTGCGCCAAAGAAAGAGTAAGATTTAGATGACAGCTCTGTGCAGTGCTGCCAAAGCCGGCCTTTTCACATTTTATTTTTTATTTATTTATTTATTTCTTCATCCCTTTGGCAAGTGAAAACAGAATTCCATTGTGTATTTAAGTGAAATGAAAAGCTTCACAATTCTTTGTAAACATGCTTTTTGTAGTGATTTGTACGACATAATTATGAGCAGATGTTAAATTCCTGTAAGAAACGTCATGCTTCATGCCAGTAAGAGGAATCGTGCTGATTCTGCAAATTCTGCATTGTGGTTTTCACATGCATTGTAACGGCGAAAAAACCTTACCGTGACGGATCGACCATTTTATATACAACCCCGGTGGGTGACGTTGCACTTGGCACTTCGGTGGACAGGAAGTAGAGTTCACCTAATCACAGTGACGGATATATTAGAGCACTGGTTGTTAAACTGATTTATTTACACCGATCAGGCATAACACTGTGAGCAGTGAGAGGTGAGGTGAATAAGACTGATGATCTCCTCATCATGGCACCTATTAGTGGGTGGGATATCTTAGGCAGCAAGTGAACATTTTGTCCTCAAAGTTGATGTGTTAGAAGCAGGAAAAATGGACAAGTGAGTTTGACGAAGGGCCAAATTGTAATGGCTAGACCACTGCATCAGAGCATCTCCAAAACTGCAGCTCTTGTGGGGTGTCTGCAGTGGTCACTATCTATCAAAAGTATCCTTTAAGTCCTGTAAGAATCTGTTAAGCCCATGGCGACCCCCACCTTGCAACTTACAGGACTTAAAGGATCTGCTGCTAACATCTTGGTGCCAGAAACCACAGCACACCTTCAGGGATCTAGTGGAGTCCATGCCTCAACAGGTCAGGGCTGTATTGGCAGCATAAGGGGGACCAACACAATATTAGGCAGGTAGTCATAATGATATGCCTGATCAGTGTATTCCTTTCTAATTCAATGTAACAATAAGAACGATTAAAGAAATTGGATTTAATGTGATGATTAACAGTCATTTCTGAATAGAAATTTGACTAAATAATGTTGGTCACTGACTTCTCACAATACTGTAAGTTATGCAAAACGATGCAAATGCACAGCTGTGTATGTACAACCACACCTCTTAACCGTAATGCTATCACGCAGCGTGGTAGCAGATTGGAAATGATGTACAGATTATTTCTTACCTGCTTCATTCTCACCAAAAGAAATGACATAGGGGTAGTAATTATTAATGAGGCCTGGAAACGCACAGGTCCGGCCCAAGCCCATGCAGATCTCACTGTAGTCCCATCTGCGTGTGTTACGGTTCTCCTTCAGACTCATCAAGCGTCTGCAGGAAAGTGATTGTGGTCAGGTCATTATAATAAACAGACTAATGTTTAAGTGTATCATTCAAATTCAAATTCTATTGGTCACATACGACATGAAGTGAAATGTTTTTTACGACTGTCCTATGATGGAAATAAACATGTAAAACTAGAACATAAAATATAGAAATACAATTTAAATATAAATATAAAGCTGAAATATAAAATATATAAAATAATTTAAATAAAAATGGAAAACAAGAATATAAAATATAAGAAATAGCATTTAAATAAAAATGTAAAACTAGAATATAAAATAAATGAAATAATTTTAAGAAAAAATGTAAAACTGGAATATAAAATATATGAAATAATTTAAATGAAAATGCAAAACAAGAATATAAAATATAAGAAATAGCATTTAAATAAAAATGTAAAACTGGAACATAGAATATATTAAATAATTTAAATAAAATTGAAAAACTAGGATATAAAAAATAAAAAATACACTAGACGAAAAGAAGAATATAAAATAAAAAAATATCAAGTATAAAAAGAATTTAAGAATATAATACAAATATAGTATAAAATAGACTATTATTATACAAAATATAAAAATAAATTCATGCGCATTTGCTCAAAGTGTTCGGCATTTAAAAACATCCTGCAATTATATACTTACATTTAAAAGTATTTAAAGTATGAATGCTATCAAGAGTGCAAATGTTTACACACCCCATGATTTCTGGGTGAAAAAGAAAAACGACTCAAGAACCAACATGACCAAACATCATCTGTTTGATGACTTTTTCAAATAATTTTTATAAGAAAAAAATTGTCAGTATCCTTCATTATCCAAACACCAAACGGAAAGTGAAAGTTATTATTATTATTACTGTTGTTGTTGGCAGTTGTGTTAATAATAATAATAATAATAATAATAGTATTATTATTATTATTATTATTATTATTATTATTATTATTATTATAATATATTTGATTCTTTTGTTCTTTTATTGTGACTTATTTTAAAATTTGATATTAACAATTTTGGACTATCTGATAATCCACTAATATTCATAATATGTAACATTTATGAAAATGATAAAAATATTATTATATATGAAATGATAATAAATTATTTGGTTTTATTTATGCATGCCGTTGACTCACGTGTAATGTGTAATGGACGTACCCGCTCATAAAGTCTCCGAATATGTACATTCCGTTTAAGTTGGGGTATTCACAGCCTCGATACACGTATCCTCCCGTGACCGATTTCCCCATCTTATGAGGATACGCATAAATAGGAAGAACATCATCTGGAAAAAAAAGAAAGAAAGAGAAAGAAAATGCTGTGTCATGATTTCTGTTCCCATAACAGAGCAGGACTGTTTCAGTTCTAACAATGTTTTCACAGAAAGCCCACCTAAAGAGCTGTTGGCGCATAGCTTCTTGTCATAACAAGAGAAACCTTCTTTTGCTCTCCAGCCGTAGTTCCTGCCTTTCTCCACCAGATCGATCTCCTCGTATTTATTCTGGCCCACATCGCCGCAGAAGAGGCGTCCTTTTCCCTCCCTGGAGAGAGGGTCACCTCTGTCCACAGAGCATCTCCACATGTTCCTCACGCCGTAGGCGTACACCTCGGGCCGGGCATTGCGCTCATGCACAAACGGGTTGTCAGGAGGGATTCGGTACAGCGGGCCCTTCTCGTTGTTGTCCACATCGATGCGGAGAACCTTTCCTAGAAGAGCAGACCTGGGAATGAAGATCAGGCCAATTCTTCATTACTTTCTTCAAGAGCTTGGTTTGTTTCTTATCTTTATGTTTTTCATTAATGTCACATTTGTTTTGGTATAGCTTTGTTTGATTACACAGAGCCCCCCCCATAAAAAAACACAAACTCCCTTATTTTCATGAACATAATCCTAACTATTCGTTCACTAGCCCCAATATTTAAATGTCTATAACAAAATTGTTTTGTTTATTGAGGCTGTAAATTTGAACATTTTTTAAAAATGTTGTTTGTTTATTTTTGAGTTATTGATATCTCATGACCACAAGTTTACATAACACTTGTGACTAGCATATGTTTGCTAGCATTTAATTCGTTGCTAAACATCAATCGGAAATGTACATGAAAAGCATTTATGCAGAAGCTAAATTTAGAGAATTTATTGTCGAGTGAGATTACACTGTACGAGATGTAACCATGGCAAGTCAGTCTGTGTCTGCTGGGAACTTGAAGTTAGCCAAATACTGTTCAGTGAATATAGGAGAAGGAGTGTTTATCAGAAAGAAAAAGGTTTAGAGATTGGACGCTTTTTTGTTTGCTTCACTTATATGAAATGAAACATTTGTGTGATGTAAACGACTCAACAGATAACTCATTACTTGTTCTGCGCATTCCCAAATTTTCCAAAAGGGTCTCCGGCCATGCCACCGTCTCCAGTGAAGATATACAAGTAGCCATCATCAGCAAACAGCAGCTGGCCTCCGTTGTGATTGGAAGCAGGTTCATCAATCTCTAAAATAACTCTGAGAAAACAACGAGTCAGTAAATGAAACATCAGCTAAATCCCCAAAACAATAATTGATTCATTTTCTGTAACAGTAGCTCTATCAGATATCTACAGCTCTATGAGCTCTAACAGTATCAGTTTCCATAGCCAACAAATATGCTGGTATTGTGGCTTATCTATATAACCTGATATTGTTATAAAACGCCATTGATATGGTGAAGTTTTCTGTAATGTTTTCTGTAGTCTTTGTTAGAGAGGAGTTTATATTTTGTGGTTTTTTGGTAACATGACATACTATATTTTTATCTTCTGAACTTCACAAGACAGTAAAGAGAGGCAGCTGCTACAATGCAAGTGAAAACAGGAGCTCACTTGTTTTAGGGACACAACATTAGGTGAGTTCATTCTTTTCTTTAGATTGAGTCTATAACAAATTAGTGGGTTTGAGATTTTACATGATTTGTTTTTACTAATTGAGACCACGCCCCCATTTCCTCACGTGTTCATGAAGTTCCACCCTCAACTCAAAGGCCATAGCTAAATCTTTCAAGCTTTTTCCATCTCTATCCCTAAGCACCTTTAATACTTATGTGGACACTTTAATCCATGTTCCTGTCCTTGGTGTTTTTGGAATGGGAATAAGTTCTGATTGCATGCGGTTTTGTGGCTTTCAGAGAGCAGAAATTCCTTCGTTCTGAAATCAGAAATGTCCTTAACAGAAACGAAATAATTCTCAAGGTATGCTCCTGATTCAACTTGAAGATCTTACCTTTCAGAAGTATGGTCAACGACGTTCATATCTGAGGCAGAGATCCGAAACTCGCTGATTCGGATCCTTTCGTCAAAGCCCACCTCTACGGAGTAGTAGACGTACAGCTTTCCGTTGTACTTAAACCTGGGATGGAAAGCGAGACCCAGGAATCCGCGTTCATCGCCTTCCCACGGAGACGTCAGTACAGTTTTTGTGATGTTCAAGAACGGCTTCTCCAACTTCGACTTGTCTGGAAGATATACCCAAACCAGGCCGACTTGCTCGGCGATAAAAAACCTGTGGGTGCCGTCATTGGCGTGCACCATAGCTAAAGGGTTCCTGAGTCCGTTAGCTACTTCCTCCAAACACAACTGGAGGCAGCCGTCCATATCCGCCGTGACGCGTCCCAGGTTCTTGTTTAAGACCTCGTTGCTCAGGACACGAGGGAAGCAGTAGTCTGAATCGTCCAGCTCTAGATACTGACAGAATCTGGTGCGGTCGTGTTCCAGCTGTGACAGGTGTGGGTCGTCTGACAGCAGAGGGATGGTGGATCTACATTTTGAGTAGAAGATGGAGCAGTAGTCCGGACACAGTCCTGGAATGGATCTCAGGGGTGTACTGGGATCTTCAGCATCAAAAAGATGCGCTGCGTATGGTGAGCATTCCTGATGAAGGAAACAGGAAGAGTGAGGAGGTAGCTCAGACTCAGGGAATTGGATACGGTCCAGTACATTTGTTCTGCACGTACACAAATAATGTGATCCTCCTTAAAGTTACAGACAATATGTGTGCAAGTTTTAGACTGTTTGATTACATCAGGGAAGGACATGACCCTGTCCTAGACTGTACGAAAACATGTGTTTAGACTTGAATTAAAAGAAAATCACTACATGTTCTTGTATAAACATGACAGTGCATATATATATATATATATATATATATATATATATATATATATATATATGTGTGTGTGTTTACAGCTTGAACTGTAGCAGCAGACATACCAGGGTAATGATTTTGTTTTTCTGCTCAAACAGAGATAAGATCATCCCGAAGGAGACACTGGGAATGCTCGCTGTTTTGAGTTTTGTCAATTTGAGAACAACATAAACGAGTGGAACACGTTATGACCGACAGAATGTGACATGAGACTGCTTAAAAAATTAATTTCCCCCCCCCATTACTCATCTCTATTTATAGGAACATCCACACAAAATTCACAGCTGGAAATGAGTCATCTCAGGTCCTCGACGTTCTCTCAAAATGTGGTTAGAGTTCCTCAGCGAGGTTTAGACAGTGGGTCTGGATTTATTATTATTATTTAGGCTTCTGGTATTTTAAAATCATACGAAGTACTTGGAACAAGGTCATGGTCTAGGCAAGGTTTTATCCTGGGTTGTCTACTGCAACATTTCTGTCATTTCCAGAGCGACTTACATTTTATACAGCTGAGCAATTGAGGGTTAAGGGCCTTGCTTAGGGGCCCAGCAATGGTGGCTTGGTGGACTTGGTGTTTAAACTCACAACCACTAAGCTACCACATCCCCCAAGTGTGTCTACAAGTGTCTTTTTAGGGGGTTGAACTTGAACACATGGATCCCTACACTCTCAGAATGAAAGGTACAAAACTGTACCTTTTAAGGTACAAGTGGCCGTCACTGGGGTGGTACCCTGAAGGGTACGATTTTGTACCTCTATTGGACCTATTGTGTACCTTTAAAGGTACCAATATATTTTTTGTTCACCTAGGAACAAAATTGTACCTTTGAGGTACTCTTTTTTCTGATAGTGTAGAGGTACAAAATTAAGAACCCGGTTTCAGTTCAGCACTTTTCACAACAGACACGGTCACAAAGCTGCTTTACCGAAATCTGTAGAGGGCATGATGACAAACATCCTTCGATACGTGTCCAATGGATGTTTATTTTGAATATTTGGATGAACACGTTACAGTCTTTATGATTACAGCAGATGTTTTGGTACCAATCTGAGGTCCAGTCTTTGGGGTATCCCTCACAGGACCAGCAATGGATTTAATGTACAATTGAGTTGAATTATTTAAACCAAGTAGATAATAATAATAATAATAATAATAAGAAGAAGAAGAAGAAGAAGAAGAAGAATATGTTGTTTTCTTTTGTTTTTCTATATAACTATGAAAATACTATTTATACGAGTTCAACAGTAAGATTTGAATAGTTGGAGTGTGTGTGTGGAGTGTGTGTGATGATCTGAGGAAGAAACCCTGAGAAGAACCAGACTGGGAAGGGAACCTCATCCTCATTTGGGTGACACTGGGCAGGAAATAATATGGAATAAAATGTAAATAATTTCCGGTCAGTGGAGTTTCGTAAATTAGACAAAAACGACTCTGGATTCAGTCAGGACAAAATACATGCATCTGTATAAGAGGAGAAAGAGGGTGTGTGTGTTTGTGTGTGTGTGTTGTCTACTGACCTGACACAGAAGGTCTTGCACGTACCCGGCACAATTCGCATAGCCGTAGTAGTCGAAGTTGTCCATGATGCGGTAAAACTTCTTCATGAGCTCCTGGTCTCTGGCGAAGTCGCAGCAGCCGAAGTTCTTGTACATGGCGCAGAACTGGAGCTCCTGCAGCGGCTGGAACGGCGGCTTGAAGTCCAGACATTGCGGGTGAGCGCGTGCAGGTGTGAAACACAACAACGCCGACAAATACAGCAGAAACGGAAGGAGCATTTTGTTTCTTTTCAGATCATCAGATCAGTGTTAACCTCCCTCTCTCTCTCTCTCTCTCTCTCTCACTCTCTCTCTCACTCTCTCACACACACACACACACACACACGCGCATGCATGCATGCGTGCAGGAGTTATGTAAGAGGCTCACTGCGCTTTCTGTCCTCACTGCACTTTGAACGGACTTTGTAATGTAAATGATCTGGCTCAGTGTCCTCCTTTTCCCTCCACCCCCCCCCCTTTTTTACTCTTCACTGTTCTACCAATTCGGGGTAAGAAAAAAAAATCTTCTCAAGGAAATAGCAATAATCTATTCTCCAAAAGGTCGTTGATTATTTGCATATTAAAAGGAACAATTTCGGGACACTTGTTTAAATTATGAAATAAAATAAAATAAAACAGAATAGATTTGTATCCCAGTAGAGAATAAGAAATTATAATTTATCTCTTCTAGAAAGAGGAATCCTCATAGCCTTATACAAACTAGTCCCTGCGTAGTAGTAGTAGGTGAGGAAAATGTATTAGAAAAAGCACTTTTTAAAGTTGAAATTCTGTCACAGCGGAATTCTCAAATCTGATTGGTCAGAAGGTGTGATTTATTTATTTATTTATTTTAAATTCTGTTTCATGTATAACAGCAAGGAATGGAAAGTAGTTCCGGCTGTAACATGGAAGACTAAAGTTAATATTAATGTTCTCTTCCTAACATGTTTTAGTTTCTATAGTCACAGTTCAATCCCAGGGATTTATATGGCTCCCGATAAACCAAAAGACTGATAATACATATTTAAAACTGTGTAATGAAGTACAGAATAGAGTAGAACAAAACAGAGTAGAGTAGTACTGAGACTAGACTTGAATAAAGTAGAGTAGAGTAGAATAGGACACCGTAAAATGAGTGGAGTAGGATAGAGTGCAATACAATAGATTATCAGTATAGAATCGGGATAGAAGATAGATAGGTAGAAATGTTTACATATTTTATACTAGATTAGAGTTGAGATAGAGTAGACTAGAATAACATCACAGAAGAGTGAAAAATAGAATAAATTAGAAGAGGATAGAATTGCATAAAGTAGAACAGAAGAGTGGAATAGATTTGAGTAGAATAACATAGACTTCAGAAGAGATGAACAGCTTAAAGCGGAACAGAGGAGAGTAGAATAGAATAAACCTAAATCGAGTAGAATAGTGTGAAATGGCACAGAGGAGAGAAGAATAGAGTAGAATAGAATAAACCTGGATAGAATACTCAGTAATTGGCCTATAAACTTTACATATTTTATAGTGGATTAGAGTTAAGTAGAATAGATGAGAAGAGAGTAGATCGCAATTGAGTAGAAAGAATAGAGTAGACTAGAATAAAGTAGAACAGAGGAGAGTAAAATAGAATAAATTAGAAGAGGATAGAATTGAATAAAGTAGAACAGAGAGGAGTGGAATAGATCTGAGTAGAATAGCATAGACTTCAGGACAGAAGGTTAGCATAAAGTGGAACAGAGGAACACCTAAATAGAGTAGAATAGAATAAAAGTCAGTAATTGGCCTATACACTTTACACATTTTATAGTAGATTAGAGTACAGTAGAATAGAGTAGACAAGAATAACATGGAACAGAGTACATCAGAATTGAATAGAAAGACTAGAGTAGATTAGAATATAGTAGAGCAAAGGAGAGAAGAATAGAGCTGAGTAACAATAGAGTAGACTAGAATAAAGTGGAGTAGGATAGAGTACAATACAACAGAATAGGGTTTTATCAGGATAGAAGATAAATAGGTAGAAATGTTTACATATTTTATAGTCGATTAGAGTTGAGTAGACTAGAATAACGTAGAACAGAGAAGAGTAAAAGAGAAAAGATTAGACGAGGATAGAATATACTATAAAGTAGAAGAGAGGGGAATAGAATAGAATAGATTTGAGTAGAATAGCAGTACAGAAGATTAGCATAAAGTGGAACAGAGGAGAGTAGACTATATATTGGTTAGGATAGAGTAGAATAGAATAAACCTGAATAGAGTGGAATAGTGTGAAATGGCCTACAAGAAAAGTACAATAGAGTTGAATAGAATAAACCTGGATAGAAAACTCTTTAGAGAAATGATCTCTTCTTTATAAAATGAAAAAGCTCTTTTAAACACCTAGACATTTTTTTCTCCATAAATCTCATGCTTTAGAGATCTTTAAACACTGTAGATTTGGACCTAAGAGCTGCTGCTGCTGCTGGAGTCATAAAGACATCCCTGTTGTTCCTCCCAGGACTTTTCTTCTCACTGAACATCATTTAATCACATCGAGTGTTTATCCCACCCGTCTGCTGTACTGAATGAGTTCCTAAGGGATTGAAATCTCCATCCGTAAACCATCTTCTGTCATCGTGTCTGCTGCTGAAAATAACATGCTTTATTTACTTACAATAAAGTCAGTGTGATTTTTATCTGAAACACAAATGACGGATTAACTCCCGAAGAACTTGTGCCCCTTGTGAGAAGCTCAATAATTAGCTTTCGATCGCGAGTTCAACATTAAACACAGCAGATTAAAGACATGGAGGGTTTAATGATTAGCTTTAAAACATAAACAACGAGGACAGCGAACTGAGATCCGAGTCAGGATGTGAACTTTTTGTGTCACAGCGCCTGTGTTTAGATACACACTGATTTTGGCAAGGATCAATATTTTACAAGTTGTCATGTGATTATTGTTGTTATTATTATGGGATGTAACTCTGAAATCTGAATTGAATTGTATTTTGTTTTCTAGAACCTCCAAACTCTACACTTAATACAAAACTCCACCTGGACACAAAAAAGTCCAGCAAAGCGTCTCTGTGTGTAAAACGACGTGGCAGGAAGTTTGAACTTTGAGCCATGTTCCTGTTTCAGGTGCACGCAACACGGGTTTACAAAGGAACTTGATCACTGATTACTACAGACTTGGTTCTTTTTGTTTCCAGATAACATTTTGCATGACATTTATTTCTCAGGTGATAGTTTAGCAACGAAACAGAATGACCTGGTACCTTTTTTTTTAGTGGTCAGTAAAAGAAAAGAAAAAAAAAACATCAGAAATATTTGGAGCATGTCTGAAAGTCTTCACCTTTAAAGGAGAAGTTCACTTCCAGAACAAAACTCTACAGATCGTTTCCTCACCCCTTTGTTATCCAGGATGTTCATGTCTTTCTTTCTTCAGTTGTAAAGAAATGATGTTTTTTGAGGAAAACCTTTCAGGATTTTTCTCCATAGAGTGGACTTGAATGGTGCCCGTGAGTTTGAGCTTCCAAAATGCAGTTTAAATGCAGCTTCACAGAGCTCTAAACCTCCATCCCAGCCCAGAGAGAAGGCTCTTATCTAGACAAACCATCGCTCATTTTCTTAGAAAATGATTCAATTATTTGAAGATTTTTGCACTGGAAGTGAACTTCTCCTTTAAGGAATGTTAAAAACAAGCTGAAATTCACAAGTAGTTTTCTTTTTCTTTTTCTTTTTAATTTTATACGTGATGACTTTGTAACAGCACGCAGAAATGTTGTATAAAGTTTGTCCACTAGAGGGCGATTGATCCACACATTACACTCAGCTGAAGCCCAATGCATTCCCACAATGCCAAATCACCACATTATTTAAATTAAATTATGACATTAAATTACAGTATTTAACATTTGTGAGTTAAAGCAGTGCTGCAGACATGTGTGAAATGTACAAATACCTTTAAAAAAAAACCCATTGCAAGGATGCAAGGATTAAAACACAGTGATGGTGTGCTGTTATAGGAAAATAATCAACAACAGAATGCTGTGAAGATTTTAAAACATCTCTGCCCTGAAGATATCCCAAATCTTATTTACAGCTTTACCTCAGCTGACACTGGAGACTCCTTCCTGTTTAAGTCGTTACCATAGAAACGATAACATGTTAGAAGGACACGTGATACTTTTTTATCTGTATATAGTTACATTTAGTTCATAGGTGCAATGACTTGTTGCTATAAACAGTCATTTAGACAAAAGTAGACAAACAAAAAAATAATAAATAATAACGCAGCTTGGCTTCTGCTGAAAACGACACATTTTTCAAAATGTCCAGCATCCAACAAACTAGTCCCTGCGTAAGTAGTTGTGGAAAATGTATTAGCAAAAGCACTTGAATGTAAACATGTGCTTCACATTTCTTCTATCACAGATAGAGATAACAATGATCATAGCACAGGGGATATAATAACGCTCAAATATGATTGGTCAGAAGGTGTGATTGGGCAAACAACAAGAACTGGAAAGTAGTTCCGGCTGTAACATGGAAGATAGGTTAATATTAATGTGCTCATACTAACAGCTCAATGCCAGGAAAAGAGTCAGTTATTGTGTGCTTGTTTAACAAAGTAAAATGTAGGATTGTTGATGTTTTAAGAGAGAGAGAGAGAGAGAGAGAGAGAGAGAGAGAGAGAGAGAGAAAGAGAGAGAGAGAGAGAGAGAGAGAGAGAGAGAGAGAGAGAGGGAGAGGGAGAGGGAGAGAGAGGGAGCAAGACAGAAAGAGAGAGAGATAAAGAGAGAGAGAGAGAGAAAGAGAGAGAGAGAGAGAGAGAGAGAGAGAGAAAGAGAGAGAGATAAAGAGAGAGAGGGAGAGGGAGAGGGAGAGAGAGGGAGCAAGACAGAAAGAGAGAGAGATAAAGAGAGAGAGAGAGAGAAAGAGAGAGAGATAAAGAGAGAGAGGGAGAGAGAGGGAGCAAGACAGAAAGAGAGAGAGACAGGAAGGGGGGGCAGAAAGAGAGAGAGAAAGAGGGGGGACAGAAAGAGAGACAGAGACAGAAAGAGAGAGAGAAAGGGGGGGCAGAAAGAGAGACAGAGACAGAAAGAGAGAGAGCGATAGACAGAGAGAGAGAGAGAGACAGAGAGAGAGAGAGCAAGACAGAAAGAGAGAAAGAGAGAGAGAGAGAGAGAGGCTGTTTATCACAACTATAAGATAACCATCCCATTTTATCCAATTTAACCATTAGATATTAAACCCCGTGACGTGTCATTCATTAATAAACTAATCATCCTTGATTACATAATTGCTGTGGTTTAAGCAGACTCTTTTATACAATAATAATGCACTCCGCTTGCATATAACAGCACAAGTTATGATACGTCATTCCTTACGTAAAAATAAACATTTTTTGACCAATTAATATCGAGAATTGATTAAATACGCTGTGTTATTAAAGCCTGTGACAGGCGGTGGGCGGGGCTAAGCGGTTGCAGGTCTCGGGGAATGTTGAGGCTCGTGTGTCTTTAAGAATTCTCAATCTGCTTTAGTAGGCTAGCTAAATGGTTAAAGGCAGTCTCTCTCTCTCTATCGGAACCTACCTGCTGGCTCGGCGGTTTATATAACCCGCTCTCTGGGCACGTTTCGGTCTGTTTCACAGGCTGAACCAGACATTTAGACGAAGGAGGGAAATATGGAATAGACCCCTGTTTCGAAAAAAGGTAAGATATATCATTTTCGGAGGCTGAAAGTGTCGCCGCTGAATGGTGAAGGGTAAAGTGCTGTTTTTATGACAGCGAATTTATGTTTCGTGAAATTTCGTTTTATTCTCTCTATAAAAGAGAAGAGAGTGAGAATAACAAAACATTGAAGTGAAGATATAAAAATGATAACTAACATCAGGTGTGTTTATCATCTGTGTGGAATTAGGAGAATGTGGGATAACTGAATAGTTCGGCTTTACCGAATTGCCAGATTGGGATAATTTCAGTACATTTCTTCGTCTGTGTTATACATACAGATAAAAAGGAAATTATTGTGAGTATGAGTGATTGATCCTGATCATTATTACGAAGAGTTCATTTTGAATCTGAGATTTTAAACAACGGTTTAAGTGTGCACAAATAATCCCAATCTGGCAACCTAATCTACATCCACTGCAGTGATTCAGGCTCAGCTTATTTTCTCATTCTGTCCTCTTCTCTTATAATGCATCCTGCAGGTTATGCATGACCAGAAATTCTGATTTCACTTCACTGGAACGAAGAGCTGACCTTTCAGGACGAAGGATTTCAGAGATAAAAAAGCAGGAGTGTTATTTTGCCTAACAGGTTTCCCACTTCTTGGATATATCTTCAATACCATGGGTGTGATTTTAGATCTTCTGCATTTATGTAGGCATCATTAGACATCCTTCAGCTTCCTCTCACAGCCGTCCATCCACGGAAAGGAATATGGCAAAAAATGTGACTGACGTCCCGAGGGAGGATTTAAGCAAAATCTCAGATGAGGAACTCCTCCGACTCAGCAAAGATGAGCTGGTTCGAAAGCTCCGCAGAGTTGACAGCGAAAAGATCAGCCTAATGGTGGAGCACGGGAACATGATGAGAGACGTGAACCGGAGACTACAGGTTCACCTTCACGAGATCCGAAATCTGAAAGAAGTCAACCAGAAGCTGCAGGACGACAACCAGGAGCTCAGGGAGCTGTGCTGCTTTCTGGACGACGACCGGCAAAAGGGCAAAAAGCTGTCGCGGGAGTGGCAGCGCTTCGGCAGGTACACGGCCGGTGTCGTCTGGAAGGAGGTCGGATTCTATCAGCAAAAATTGAAGGAGCTGGAGATCAATCAGGAGACCATCATGCGCGAGAACGTGGAGTTAAAGGAGATCATCGTCATGCTGGAGGAGGAGAGGAACGGTGCCGGGTCGAGGAGCTCTATAGACAGCCAGTCCAGCTTGACCAACCTGAACGGAGGCACGAATAACGTGAGGGACGTGGGGGACGGAAGCAGTACATCCAGTACGGGAAGCGCAGGAAGCCCGGACCACCATCACGGTCATGGGCACAAACCTGTCGAAGGAAAGATGGCAGCCATAAGAAGATCTATGGATGATCTATCGACCAACCACCTCCACAGGAGCATACCCAACGGACTGAACGGTAAGTGAAGTGCAAATCGCTGTCCGCTTTCGTTAACTAGCTACAAACAGATTCCATTGTGACTCGAAGGTCTGACATTTCTTCACTTCCCCATTCACATGTTTAGTTCCCAACTTTTATGAAGTGGATTTCATCTCATCCTGTTCACACGACCTCTTGATAAATGTCTGTAGAAACGTCACTGATGGGAAGGAAGTAGCAGAGATCACTGGTGCTTGTGGTGGTGTGTATGTAGCTAGTGCAGTTGGATTGCTTTGCTAAGCTGGCAAGGACACCTAGCATGTCAATATAAAAAATTTCATTAGAAATAAGTGAGTTAAGAAAACTCTTGACAGGCCACGCCCACAAGCTGCAGCAGTAGCAGTCGCAACATGTCCACGAGTTGTGGAGTTAGCTACAGAACCTGCATCCGCCTGTTGTTTTTGGTTGCTATGGTAACGGTTGTTGGTTGTAAAGTTTTCATCAGCTTTCAGATGAAATCCTGAATTTTTTTTTTTTTAATGGAATTTATTTCTGATTGTGCACACTGATTTCAAAGTAAAAAAAATTGTGTTTTAAAATTTTTTTTAATTATTTTTTATTCTTTTTTTTTTCCATCTCGTCTTCCTACAAAATATCTAAAAAAAAGTTTTATTTAGTTTATTATTAAAATAAATATAATACAAAATAATTAAAAAAAAGAGAAAAGAGTGTTAAGAAGGCACCTTATAAACAGAACATTTTATTTTATTTTATTCATTCATTCATTCATTCATTCATTCATTCATTCATTTATTTAAATTTTTGGTTTTAATTGTGATTTTTTCCCCTCTTTTTTCTGGCATTTTATCAGCAAACCAATATAGATTGTGATACATATCGGACATCAGATATCACAATGTTATATTTTCCCCATACATCTCTGTGTGTGTGTGTGTGTGTGTGTGTGTGTGTGTGTGTGTGTGTAAAAGCCATTTAAAGCCCAAATTCTCATCAGCTCGTAAAGGAACTTAACTAAGCGGATGATGTGAGATGCCTTTGCAGATCTCCCGGGAGTAACCGTGGAAACGGCGCACGGACCCGTGGCTCGGTGTTTGCACATGGCCGTGCGAGACGGCTCTCTCTCTCTCTCACACACACACACACACACACACACACACACACACACACAGCAGGCCTGGCTGGACAGATGGCACTGCGCTAATTAGCATGGCCTGTGAAGTCGGGTCTAATGAGGATTTAATGCTGTGTAGCGCACTGTAAATTCACTCCGAGGACACACCTCGCTGCAGCAGCAGCTCCTCTCACAGCCTTATTAAACCTTTATAACTGAAGAGCTGAGCTCAGCATTAAAGCCTGCTCAGAAACGAGAGGTTTAAACACATCACAGTGCTTTCTAAATTCGCATATTAGTGAATATTCAAACATCTGAGCATTTCTATGTGGACCAAGGTTTGTTGGTCTCTCAGTTCAACTGCAGATAAAAAATTCCAGCCTGTTTTTCAAATAGTTTAAGTAAATAAATTTATTATAAATTTTAAGTTTAGTGTTATAAGTTTAGTGTTTGCTGGTGCGAAATTGCAGCTTTGTTGATCTCAACCTTTTTCTTTTTCCGTGATGTTCTTCCTGTGATGTGAAAGCTCTGCTAGAGAAGTTAGTCGAGCAGCTATAAAAAAAAATCACAGGTTTATTATTATTATTATTATTATTATTATTATTATTATTATTATTATTATTATTATTATTATTAACACACTCGTTCGGATACATTATCGTTTCTATAGTAACCCGAAAACATCCGGAATTGACGGATTCTATAAGGAAGGAATCTGTATTCCTGTCTATGTAAGTGATAACTGTATGAGGTTCAGGAGGGAAATAATCAACTTGGAGATAGTTACAGAGTCTCGGCTTCGCCATGTGTTAATTATTTTCCTCCAACTGTTTTATCACATACTTATCTGTCTTATATTCTCTTTATCAAGATTTGAGCTTACATAATGGGTACACACACACACACTCACTCACTCACCTTCTCAAGTCCATCAACTCAGGAGGTAATGCTGGAGAGAATAAAAAGGTGTGGTCGTGTTTGAGTCGCCGTCGCCGATCATGAAAGGAAAGAAATATGACCAACGTGTTTATTTTGATGGATTCCCCCGTAGTTGATTTCCCGGTCACTTTGTAGTTCCTCATAACACACTACTTCAGCAGTAACATAACTAAATGATTATAATTCGTTAACCCGAGCTAATTTTGCCCTTTTTAAGCCTGTAATGAGTTTGGTTAAATTCATGATGGAAGTAGTTTCAGCTGTCATTTAATAACACGTGGATTAACACGTGGATTAACACGTGACGTTCTAGGAAAATAATCCACTTGTGAAGTCTGAAGTGTGATTGCGATGTGGTTTGTTTTCCCACAGCATGCCACAAAGTTTTTTATTTCACTTATGCCACAATTTGTCAATTAAAAGACATTTAAGTCAGTTTCTAGCTACATGTTCTGGAACTTTCCTGAAACAAACTTACTTCTTGTTTTCACTTCACGTTATAGCAGCGTAATAGTTTCCTTCAGCAAGTTAGATAAGAAAATATATAGAAACGACGATGTAATAGAAGTAGGTTTATATTTACATCTCTTTCTATACAACTGAGCAATTGAGGGTTAAGGGCTTTGCTCAGGGGCCCAGCAGTGGCAGCTTGATGGAGCTGGGATTCAAACTCATCAAATAATTCCACTGGCTCTCTATAGCAGTGGACCCCAACCTTTTTTGTACCATGGATCTGTCATTTTAGGGTGGGTTAGCTTGCAGACTTACTGATGTATGGAAAAACCCGCGCCTGAGTCGAATGCGGGAGTGTGGCCCGGTTGGAAGTGACAAAATAAAATACATATCATTTTAAGTTATATACATAAAATAATAAGTTTATTGTTTCTTTGCAGCCCAGTACCAAATGATCCATGGCCCGGTACTGGTCCCTGGCCCGGTGGTTGGGGAGCCCTGTTCTATAGGATTAAAATCAAAGGCTTTGACTTTATCAAGCTTTTTGGCAGAGTAGATTATTTGTATCCAATCTTCCCTCTATCTTGACTGGAGCTCAGGTTCCAGCTGAAGCTCCATAGTGTGATGCTACCATCACCATGCTTCCCTCACAGGACCCTAACATGTTTTTCTGCCCCATTTAAAGTGTCCATATGCAAGTCTTGTTGGATTAGACTGCCTTTACTCCAGCGTGCTATGATCAGAGCTGCTGTTATCGCAGAACATTTAATCATTTCATCAACACGGCATGAGCAGAAACCTGCAGGTGAAACTCACTCGACAGGTCACAGACAAAGAAATTTCAGCCAGTTTCAGGCAGGCCCTAAAAATAATGCACAACAACGATGCACAATGCACGACATGCTACAAAAGAAGCCTTTATGTGGTTTTCTGCGTGAGAACACGGGCTTTATAACGTTTATAAGTGCGCTTTGGTTTAACTGGTGACGGTGCAGCTTTTTTATCTGTGGTATAAAACCATGCGTGGAATTCTTCACATGCTCCGAGTACGTCGGCATTGTATCTTCTGTATGCTACCTGCAACAGGCATGTCTTCTTCTGTTTTTACAACGCCAGCAACTTTCAAATAATAATAATGCCACCCACTAAAGTCAACAAGCTTCCTGTCAGGCAGAGCGCTGCGCTGCGCTGAGACAGCGATTCCTCACTGCGTCTGTTGTGAAAGACTAAGGAATGCCTCACTGGGGAAAAGAGAAACTGCTCCTAGCATACAGACTGAAATTCAGAGATAAACATTTTCAATCCTGCACCTTTTTGTGCTTTTTCTAAATGTTTAACTCTCACCATCTTTGTAGGCAATAAGGATCTTCCTCGCCAAGGATTCCTGAACACTGCTCGGAAAACGGAAATCTGTCACTCTGACATTGGAGACTCCTTCCTCGAATGGCAAATAAAAGTCGCCTTCACCATATCAAAGCCTTTGTAAAAATCTAACGTCAGTCATACAATTCCTGAGCTGTTGCTATAGAAACGATACCATAATTCAGTACAACATGCACTACTGTCAGAGCTGCTGATAGAGATAATTAATCAACACCTGATAAAAAAACGATGCTGACTCAGGTAGACATCAAATAAAAGTATCCTAAAACTTTACCCTCTACCTATATCGTGATCCATATCACGAAAAAGTATTGATATATAGTATATGATATTTTTGTCGTATTGCCTCATCCCCATATGACAGGTATTTCTTTTGTATCAGTTTTATAACAAATTTTTATATATATATAAACTCCAGTGGGTTATTGCTGTTTATGGTGCTTTCAGATTTATCACTTCCTTTGACATGTAAAACAGTGACTCTTGCTGCCACTGAAAAGACACAGGCCCCCCCCGCAGGCTGTCTATAGGTTAGAGACTACGCTTGGGGGTCACGCCAGGGTCACTTTACACTGTCCGGCTTTCCCATGCGTCGAGTGAAAGAACTTTACTCTGGTCTCTCATGACCCTTCATCGTCATCGAGTCATGCGGTTAATCCAATTTACGACCATGACACAATGAAACACATTTAGCCTTTAAAAATGGCTGCTACGACTCATCCGAAGGAACATCAGTTTGTGTGTGTGTGTAATAGGGTATAATTATCGCAATTAAATTACCCGAGTAAATGTCTCATCGGTCTTAACAACGCTCATCGTGATTTATCTTGTTTGTCTGAAAAAGTCCTTCAGCCTCAAAAGTGATAAAAGTAATTGAAATTGTCCGCTTGGGAATTCTCCTTGTCGGATCAACCAGCGCCGGAGCGTTTAACTCCGCTTGTTGTTACTTGTTTAGTCACGTTTTTGTTTTTTTTTCTTTGAAACACCCATAGCAAAAGATATTCGATATGGAGTGTGGGTTTTCTCAGCCGCAACACAGAACCTCTACTGAAGGCAGTTTAATGAGGTTATTGCATATTCCCTGCTGCTGTGGATTGCCTCGTAAAAAAGAAAGAAAGAAAATAATAATAATCTGACAAAGGCGTGTGAGCTTGTGAGGTGGTCTGGCCAGATTTGGGTTTAAATGGCCCTGTAATTGGGCCCTCCCTGACTCCATGCCTCGGGCTGTTACTAACAGCTCTCCTGAGACAACAGACCCAGAACCACTTGTCAGAGCTCATGAATCTCTGAGCGATGGACTTTTACAGAACGTCCGTATACAACTTTCCAAGCTCACCATTCTGACGGGAAACGGCTCCCTCTTCGTATGAGCTCTCCTATACGTTTTTATTAAGATGCAAATTTCGACGAGGTGATCCGCTTCAGCTTCTTTTGGCCAGCGGAAAAATCCCACGGTCCGCCTGTTGTGTCACCGGGATGCTCTTGGCCTACATTGTAATTCTCTCTCTCTCTCTCTCTTGCTGTCTCGCTCTTTCTCCGTGTAGTGATTTGTGGCTTTGAGAGACGACGAGGGAACGGCGTAGTGGTGATAATGCTCGTGCTTGTTGAGGTCTGGAGGTCTGGACAGGATCCAGATTAGTAGCAGGAGATAGCTAGCTGCCAGAGGTTTGATGGGACGGATTTCTGAGAATGTAGCCAGGATTTTCGGTCCTTGGGTAGCGGTGTCCTACTGGCAAGTCCAATCTAGGTTGAAGGTTGAACTTTAGAAGATAGTTTAGAAGAATTCTGGAATGTTTATTCGTGTGTTTGAGATCTTTTATAAAACAAGGCTGCTTGACCACATTGTTTTTAGATGATATTCGGAACGTTGTTTATTAGGCATTCGGTGATGTATGAAGATGCTCTTCGACCGTTAATCTTTTAAATCAAATCTGTTGCATTTCTAAACAAGTAATTTGGTGTGTAAATAACCCACCCCCTACCCCCAAGTCAGTGACCTTGTTTATTTAGATGAAGTTTAAAGCCGAGGTCAGACAGGTCAGACTTGGGCTGGATATCTGCTTATGCTGAATGGACAAGCTTGAAGATTACTAGCGAGATTTTGCTAGTGTTGGCACTGTGAGCTAATAATTACAGGCTGAGGGGCATTGAGGCAGAAAGTGCACATTTAACACTCGCATGATCGCATTTGCTAGGAATTTGCAACTCGTGTAACCTTGTGGACAGTTTAGCGGTCGTCCAAATGGACGAGCTCATATGTGAGGTCTGATTGAAATTAGCGTGATTGAAAACGGTGTGGATTGGTATG
The DNA here is from genome assembly GCF_019097595.1 of Hemibagrus wyckioides. Taxonomy (NCBI): domain Eukaryota; kingdom Metazoa; phylum Chordata; class Actinopteri; order Siluriformes; family Bagridae; genus Hemibagrus; species Hemibagrus wyckioides. The sequence continues at coordinate 4,767,569 of NC_080718.1, read as the reverse complement.
GCTGGTGACATTAATGGTTCATGCTAATTATTCAAGTTCAAAGGAAGTTTGCAGAAGGCTGGCAGACCTGGAGTTTCTACATTCCCCGACAACAATAAAGCAAGTTCTGCATGGTTTCGTTGTGAATGGACCAAGATACAGGTCATGAATTCCTTCACTTTCTGCAGAAACACCTGCCGTTGGGAGACTGGTTAAGCCTGTCTCAGAGTCTGTGGAATTGATTCAACACTCAATAAATTAAATCACACATAGCAGCTTGGGTATGAACTTTCCATTTCTGTCCACTGTCGCTGAAGAAAGTCTGTCCAGTTTGAATTCATTATTCATGACACTAGGGTGATTCAGTCTCTCTCTCACTCTCCCTAACTTGCACTCTCATCCTTTTACTACATTCCTAAGTTTATGATGTGGGAAGTACAAGCTGAGGTCACCCACAGAAGTGGAACATCATGGGGAACATCATGAGGTAGTATGAAGTAGTCAGTAGCTTTTGAGCCATGATGAAATAAGATGGAGAGATAAGAAGAGGTGGCTTTGGGGTCATGTGGTAAGATGGAGGGTTAGAAAGTGATGCCTTTCAGGCATATTGATGAGAGTGATGTATTTTCTGGGTTTCTTATTTACATAATATTAGGGTGTAAGATGAAGGCACAAGAAGTGGGGTGTGATGATGGCATACTGAGAGGTAGCTTTTGTTTCTTGTGTAAGATGGAGGAGAACAAAATGTGTCTTTCAACCTTTTGAGGCTTAGGAGCAAGATGGAGAAAGAGGCAGCATCTAGCCCTTGACTAAGAAGCAGTGTTAAAGATAAAATGGTAAAAAGAGGTATCTTTGGGTTCTGGGTTAAACTGGAGAGGTAGAAAAAGATAACTTTGGGTTCTGGGGTACACTGGAAAAGTAGAAATAGATAACTTGGGGGTTCTGGGGTACACTGTAAGGGTAGAAAGCTCCACCTTTGGGTTTTGGGTTAAACTGGATGGGTAATTAGAGATAACTTTGGGTTCTGGGGTACACTGGAAGGGTAGAAACTTTGGAATGGTAGAAACTTTGGGTTCTGGGGTACGCTGGAAGAGTAGAAACTTTGGGTTCTGGGGTATGCTGGAAGAGTAGAAACTTTGGGTTCTGGGGTACGCTGGAAGAGTAGAAACTTTGGGTTCTGGGGTACGCTGGAAGAGTAGAAACTTTGGGTTCTGGGGTACGCTGGAAGAGTAGAAACTTTGGGTTCTGAGGTACACTGGAAGGGTAGAAACAGTGGGTTCTGGGGTACACTAGAAGGGTAGCAAGAGGTAACTTAGGGTTCTGGGTTAAACTGGAAAGGTAGAAAGAGGTACCTTTGGGTTCTGAGGTACACTCGAAGGGTAGAAAGCACTACCTTCGGGTTCTGGGAATACCCTGAAGGGAAGCAATATGCAGTGTTTGAGTTCTGGGGTAAGACTGAAGCATAAAATAGGTACCTTAGGGGATACTTTAGGGTATCTTTGAGGTTTTAGGGTACAGAGTCTAGATAGCTGCACCCGCAGTGGTCATGGGACAAGTGGTTTCTTTTGGTTTCTGGGTTAAATTGGGAGGGTCAGATGGAGGTGTGTTCCGGACCAGGTCGAAGTGCTGGTCTCGACAAGGTCAGTGTTCATCTTCACTCTGTAAACATGAGCTCAGCATAAAACCTAAGGGCTAAGTGTCCTTGAGGACTATAACGTATAGATTTCATTTTCCCCCATCATCAAATAGCGGAATTCTATTATCAGATCTATTTCTGAGCTCTCTAACAGGGTTCGTGGATTGTGTTCTTTAATTCGATCCCGTCAAACTAAAAGGATTGAATGCAATTTTCGATTTTAGACAAGACTCCCTCAGCAGATTTTATTTTGGGCTTGCCTTATGGTTGTCTCGTATACTGGATTGTAAATGGATCTCTGTGCAGGTCCGGATCTGGATAGTACAGATTTGTGTTTTTTTTGTGTATTTCAAGACGGACAAGTGGCAACACATTTGTATTTGTCTGACACAAAAAGGCCACTAAAGCAAGCAATCGTCTCGTCTTAGACCAGTGTTTAGCTTCTGTTTGTAATCTGAAAATCCGTTAATCCGTCGCTCCGCCTCTTCCAGAGTTTAACTGTTCATATATGTCTGTTTTTATACCTTGCACATGTCTAAGCTTGTGATGCAGTAACTGCTGACTGAGACGGTGAGAAATTACTCGGGTTATTAATGACTCACTCTTCTGAGCTTTGGCTTCAGTTCTCGACATAATGCAAGATAGAGGAACACCATCTGGGGGGTATGTCGGTGGTCCAGTAAGAGGTATCATTTGATCCCTAGGGTAAGACGGAAGTGTGGAAATGTCTACTGTACATATATTGGTACAGATCTGGTAGGATCAAGAGACATAAAGCAGTACTGTTTTTTTTAGATGTATGGGAAGCATGACCTAGGTTTCGTGCACCTTTTTTGGATTCTAGGGTAAGGTAAAAAAAGAATTGACCCATTTTTGTTTTACACTTTTGTTGTGCTCAAGTCCCAGTGGCCTCGTTATAACCGTTCTGATTAAAGACATTCAATTGAGCCTTTAAACATTAATGCTGAGTAAAGACATTTTGCTGTTCCGCTTCTAGTAGAAGGGAAAAAAAAATCCAAACACAAGAACATATTAAACACTTACACCCCCACCCTGGTCAATTCCAGAAGTGGGGAAATGGGGTTGTTGAAGCTGTGTGTTGTCTTTAGGGGGTCTGAGAGTGGCTGAGTGCCGGCGGTTTAGACCGGGGCCATCTGTCCACCCGCATTGTTCAAAGCACAAAGGAGGAAGGGGTATTCAAAGACCACCGCCGAGAATGGAGCCATAACGTCATCCTATTTAGGCCTGAGCTCATTCGTCATTGGGCTTGTTCCTGAATCTTCTCTCTCCCTCTCTTTCTCTTTCTCTCTCGCTCTATTTTCCTCCATCTCTTCACCAATCCCGTCACTGCTTTTATTTTCAAAGTTGTCACAAAGCTCTTATCACCTTGCAACTATTTGCAAACTGGGGGTTCTGTTTTTCACCCAGCTGATAAGAAGGACGTTTTGTGAAACCTTTTAGACTCCTGACATTCCCTTACTCTTTCCATTAGCCTGTTCCCGTCTCTCTGCCAAGTCTCAGTAGGCTTTAGTGAGTGCTACTCCACTATTCCGGGTGCTCACTATTCCATTTTGCTTATTTGTAAAGCTGAGGTTTATCCCGGTGGGTTATATAACCACACACACATTTCCTCCAGGCATACTCAGCTTTCTGTAACGAGATAAAAAAACAGTCTCCAGGCGGTTTGCGATGCTCGGCTGAGGTCTGCTCTGGGGCGAAGTTAGTAGGAGGCACATGATGAACAAGCACGTGAGGGGAAAATCTAACACAATCATTCTGGTTTGCTGTAAAAGCCAGGAGGTGCTTTAATGAAACGTTTCAGCCTCAGCGGACTGGGCTTTTGGTTCAGCATTAGGCTTGGTTTAGTTATTTTTACGCAAAATCTTATTCAACAGCAGCATGAACTTTTTTCTTACATTGTTCTTTTTCTCTAAAAGTTTCTGTGATAGACGAGTGTCTTTTCATCCATTTTGCCCAAGGAACCTTGATTTGAATAATATAAAACAAGGCTGATTTATTAATCAGCATGGAAATGGCTTTTACGCATCTTTTTGGTAGAATTGTTTTGCAATTACTTTTTCACACCATCTTACCCAAAAAATCAAGTGCCTACACAGTCATGATGTTTCCGAGCTTTTTATTATGTATATCACATGGCAATATAAACCAATAATGTATCTGTATATATTTTGGAAAAAAGTAATTAAGTCTATATTGCGTCTTAAAGTTGCATCAAATAAAATGCTCTGGAGATTATTAAAAATCAGAAGTAGCTAGCTGTTCTACAAATCGAAGATATTTGACGTGTTGCATCATTGCATCAGATGCATGGAATTCCTTTCCAGGAATTAAACCTATGCTCTCATTCCAAACTGTGCAGCATATCATAGATATTTAGCCGTCTAATTACACCACCTTCAGGCTGCTGTTAAGATTTGTTGGGGGCATTTAGCATTTCCTGACTGGTGTTGAAGTTAGACGAGCCCCTCGTCATGCCCTGACCAGACGTTTCGATTCAACGTACAGATACAAAACTCAGCCCTTGAGCCACTTCAGGAGAACTTCAGCAGTTTAGCGTGTTGTAGCTGGCTAGGTGGAGGGATCTAGTTCGTTCACGCATGACGGATTACATTCGCTTTGCAACCAGATGAGCTTTTATAATGATTATAATAATAATAATAAAATGCAGTAATGTGTTCATCCTTCTTGCTTGTACTACAGCGCTGGCAAATACTCCATTCCGATTGGTCGGAAGAAGCTGATTCGTTTTCTATAGTAGCAGCTCTGATGTTAGTGCAAAGGTTTATATTGATGCACCGTTTCCATAGTAACAGTTTTCCATAAGGTGAACGATGATGGACGACTTTGTAAGTTAGTTAGTAAAGCTGAAAGGTTTTTGTTTGATTAATTTTTAGAGAGACAAAAAAAAGGAAGGTCTGATAAGGGCCGTTCCAAAACATGAAATGTAACTATAAATGGATGAAAAGTTTGTGCTTTAATTAATGGAAGGTTGTTAAAGCAACTCCAACTTCATTACACCTTGCCCTGTTTTATTCCTTAATTAAGATTATTTTATTCAGTCGAACAATAAGGTTTGGCTCAACTATAATATTTCAACAGTAACAAAAAAAATCTTGGCAAAAGAAGCAGCTCTTTTAGGGAGTCATGTTTCCCAGACTGACAGGTACGCCCTGCACCGAGACATTTCAGGAATTTGCTCAAAAGATAATTGGACATCCGTGTTATCAGCACTGAAAATCCCTTTTCACAGCCTCCTATTTTCCCAACTGAACTCTGTCCAAGATCTCTCCATAACCTCCGAGTGCACACATGAAGGAGCGCAAACACACTCCCCGCTCACATACGGAGTCATGTGGGTACTTGTCGCCTACACGCGATGTTGTGTCTCGATGTTTTCACAACCATCTTACTTAGAAATGAAATCAATTACAAGACCGATAACAAAAAACCCTGATCTTGGCACCGGAGACATGTCTGCCGATCCAATCGGCTCCAGTACCTGTCAGTAACCGAGTGAGTAATGGAGTACTCACACTACCAGTTTGCAGGGTGGGGACAGGTTTGTTGATCTTGTTGCAACAACTCTATTTAGTCAGCAAAAGTTCCCATCCCCTTTCTCCGCCTCTTCTTCCTCGCCTTAAGGCTTCACGATTATTGATGAAATCACAATTTTAAGGTTTAGAAAGTGATCATCAGACGCACGCAAGAACATATGACTGCACTATTTTCCAATAACGGTTTATTGGTTTATTCCCCTTACACCACCGAAATCTGGCAAAGATTACAGTTTATTTACTTTATGATGCTTTGTACAGCATCCGATATCCATTTAGAGTTTAATTTGGATTCGTGTAACGTTCTCAAGCCCCATCAGCGGTCGTTCCCTCGCCAGCTTCCTTTTTTTTCCTTCTTCTTGAAGTTAGAACAAAAATCGTAGCTGGTCATATGCAAATTCTGACCAATCAGATTTAGGAAATAATCTATATAATTTTTAAGGTTATTAAGGGTCCAAGCACCAGATGATAACGGCCGACTTCAAACAGAGCTCTGATTGCGCCGTGACGATTCGCACTCGTTTAGCATGAAAGACACGTATCTCACCCGTGACGAGTCAACCGCGCGGGATGTTTAGGTCTGGTGGTTGGGTTTGGCGCAGAGCCGAATCTGAAGGAGCTGATTCGGAAATAAACAGGAGAATGAAAAGTGAAGCGAGGCAGAGCGCGAGGCAGAGTGCGAGGCGGAGCGCGAGGACGGGAAACACACGAGCAAGACACATGGCATACCAAGGTATTGATAAGAACGTATCCTAGCAACAAGCCCCAGTGTTTGACTAAAGGGTTTGTCTGCGCTTTAGTTCTTCCACTCTGAGTGTCTTCACACACACACACACACACACAACTCTTCCTAAGAAACTAAGAAGCCACTAGGAAACTCGTGAGAACCTCATTTCTCTTTCACGTCTGAAGTTTTTCACAGAATCCCAAACCACGAAGCACCGATAAGACGCAGTTCCTGAGTTCTGCCTCATTTAACATTAATGCTCGTTACAGAGCACGAGATCGTACTAACATCTTGTCTGAGATAATGTTCAAACCCCGTGTCAGATTATCTGATGATTATACAATCTTCTAACCATAGACATAAGAAAAAAAAAACATGACTACGCTCTACTTATCATCACTCGTAAAGCCAGGAACAGCATGGGAAATCTTCCTATTGGCCCGGCTACGCCTTCTTCCTATTGGTGGAAGATCTCAACCTCAAACACCTCATACCGCCTAAACAAGGCTTATCGACCACATTCAGGAAATACATTAGTGTCTCTTTTTTTTATTTTGTGTGTTTGTAATCTGCGTCCCGGAGTGAGACCAAGTTCACAGAAATGAGGCTTATTGATGTTTATAAACGATCCTTAAGTTACTGTGGCCAAGACATGCAAAACAAAATAATAAACCTGTAAACAAAATAACAAAACTGTAAACAAAATAACAAATCGAGGTTAGAAATGAACATGAAAACATTGATAAAAGTTTCTTTCCTCTTGGTTAAGTGCATTGTCAAGTTGCCTTATAAGGAAAAAAAAGAAGCAGGGCGGAGCTTATGTCCAGGCCAGAAAAATGAACACGCACACAAAAAAATAAAAAAATAAAAGTGGAATAAAATAACATCAAATAAAAAAATAATAAAATATAAAAATAAAATAAAGAAATCTGTAAACAAAATAAATCTGTAAACAACTACAAATCTGTAAACAAAATAACAAATCCATAAACAAAATAACAAAAAAACATAACCAAAACATATCTGAAAATAACAAATCTGTAAAAAAACAACAGAAAAACAAAATAACAAATCAGTAAACAAAATAACAAAAAAATGTAAACAAAAAAAAAACTGTCTCTCAAAATATACAGGAAGTAGGAAATTGTGTATCTAACTGTATTTATTGTACATGTGTGGAGTTCTGCCTTCACTTTAAACCATAAACCATTAATCTATACGCAACTTTAAATCTTTAAAAAAAATATCAATCATATATAATTACCTTTATAAGAAAATGGAGTTCATTCATCGCTACTGTGAGGAAGGACGTTCATATGGCGTGATGTTGGATATACTGATAGCGTATCATGGAGTAAAGATTAGTTTAGCATCTCTAAAAACACACCAGGAATGTTCTGGAAGACTAAACTATTCCGGATTAAAGGATATAAGGAGCGCTATAAGAGCAGAGATGCGTTCATACCCACACCAATCCACTTTCTACTGCTGCAGACTGCTGGACCTGTAGATCATGAGTGACCAATGTCTCGTCAGAGGGAAGAATTAGACGTAAGGACAATTGAGACTGACCAGAAAAGGTAGGTATAGTTTGTGAATAGAATTCTTACCTCCGATTGTACGAGACATCTGTCACTCAGGATACACCGGATTTGTTATAGTGTTTTCTCTGTGCCACTTCGTAGCCCCGCCCCCTTTGCGTTCCCCATATCATTGTGTCCATTTATTTTATCGGTTTTAATTCATCATTTGGAGAGAAATGATGCAAACGAATCGCACACTCACTCCAAACACACACACAGTGCTCCGTTTTTGGAGACACAGCTGTTACTCAAGGATAAATAATAATGTTTTGCCAGACATATGTCTCTGTTTGTGAGCGGCTTCGAGAAAAACAGAACACACAAGTTAGTTTTGGTCGCTTGCCTGCGTGTGTGTGTGTGTGTGTGTGTGAGTGTTTTGGAACACACAGCTGGAACAGGAAGGAGATTTCCCAGACACAACTTCTCGTTTGATCTGAACTTTGGTCATTCTGGGAAGTTTGGCTTTTTTTCCCCCACAAAGCAATTCTGTAATCTGATTGGTCAGAAGGTGGTGGTGATTTATTGGCTGAATTTTCGATTTCAGCAGCTGGTTGTAATTCTAAAACGTTTTTTAAATGATTTTAACGAGACGGTTATTTAACTAATCCATGGAAGGAGTCTCCAGTGCCAGAGGTCAAGCTGCGAGGAGTTTTGTTTACGTTTCTTGTGACGCAATGCTAACTGGTAACAGGCTTCGTGGACCTTAAATGTAACTACAATCGGATAAAAAGTACCACATAATGCTTTTTATTGTTAAAGCTTCATCGCACCACCCTGATGATCCTGGTGATTATTTTCCTGTAACAGCACAGCTCAGAGTTTCTGAGAAATCTCAGAGTTGCTCATGCTTGTGCTTTAACGTTGTTCATTTTAGACTGGAAAACAATGTGAAATATGTAACTGGTATTGTTTGGTGAGGATGAAATAGTCAAAACAGTTCATTTTTCATTGAGGCATTGTTCTAATTCCAACCTACACAAGACTCTTTGTCTTAAAAAAACGTGTGTTTTTTCTTCACCTGAGCACTTCAGGTGTTTAGATAGCAGAGCTGATAAGCCAGAGATGGCGTATCTGCTCTGCTTTCTCCAAACTAGGCGTGTGTCTTCAATCTGTCAGTAAACCAGTCAGGAAAAGCAAACCTACTGTATCATTCAACCTGAACCTCAAATAAAATAAAAAAATTAAAAAAATAAAATAAAATAAAAATAAAGCAAAATAAAACAACATAAAAAAATCAATAAATAAAATTACATGAAAAAATAAAAATAAAATAACAAAAAATAAATAAGCAAATAAAATGGAAAAAAAAAATTAAAATAACATTGAATAAAATAAAAAGTAAATAAAATAAAGTAACATCAAATAACAAAAATATCAAGAAATTAAATCGAATAAAAAAAATAAAATAAAGTAACATCAAAATCAGAATCAAGTCAAAACTTTTCTTCCAATTCTTTGAAATGATCATTAGAGGTTTATAAATGCCTCCAAAAAGAAAGACAATCATCCTCATCATCATCGTCCGTCATCCATCTCTCCTTCCTTGCCAGATGATCACAGGTTTCTTGAGGATAAAATGGCGTCTCTGTTTAAACTGACCCTAAGACCTCACGGCACGGAGAAGCTCATTAGCCTGACGTCGTATCTCAGGGCGTCATGTTACAGTCTAGTAGAAAGGACGCGCTGGACGTCTCGACTTACTCCCTGACCATGTTCCTTCTGTTCTGCGCTTTTTTTTTTTTTTTTTTTAGCCTGAATGAACGTGACACTCGGAGTCGTAAAGGAATCAGGTTAGGAGTCGATTGAATCGTTTTCACATATGATTCTTGATTCATTTTCCGTAACATCGCATGTAACATGTCAGTGGTTGTGATCTGTCATGGTTTCTATGGTAACAGATCATTCACTATACAAAGCTTCAGTTTATTTTATTAACTTAAGATATAAACGAAGAAGCCGGTAAAGGATCGACTCTTCATAGCTGATAAGTCGATTCGTGAACATTAAAAGGACAAAAGGTGATGTTTTTCGCAGAAATTGCTCTTATATATAAAAAGAGAAATAAAACACTTTAGGAAAATGCGGAAGGTCGCCATGGAACGCCGCTTCATCACACCAGGCTTTGTTGATTTTGTTGTGTAGGATATTTTTGCCTTTACTTCAAAGCTAACTTCCATAAGAAAGTCGTTTTGCGCCTTATTCACATTTTCCACGATCTCTGCCTGGCACGACGAGGCGAGGCACAGCACGGCGATTCTCCACAACCGGTAATAAAGTAAGATCTAGTGCAGCTCCGACAGAACCAATCAATTCGCCTTGTTATTATAAAACACACTCTGCTTCCAGTTAACCCGATTAAATCAGAGCGAACGGAGAACTAACGGAGAGCCGAGTCCAGCCGCCTCTCGGAGCACTGCTCCATGTTCAATCTCATCAGAGTACGGTTATGAGGTCAGTGGAAAGCAAGGCTCTCTCGTCCAAACAATAGGAAGTACGAGTTCGGGTCAATTTTTTTTGCCCGCAGGAGGAACCAAGCTGATTCTGGCTGCTGTTATTACAGATCTGGGTGTGTGTGTGTGTGTGTGTGTGTGTGTGTGTGAGAGAGAGAGAGAGAGAGAGAGAGACATAGAGACAGAGAGGGGGGGGTGGAGAGAGAGAGAGGGAGACAAAGAGAGTGGGAGAGGGGGGGAGAGAGAGAGAGAGAGAGAGAATGTGTGTGTGTGTGTGTGTGTACCTGCTGTTGGTGGTAGTGTTATGCATGTCTCTCTCTCTCTCTCTCTCACCGTCTCCTAGTGCTAAAAGAGATGAGTAGTGACAGCAGCTTGCACAAGGACACAGCACACACCCTGAGTTCTCCTCAATCATATTCTTCTTTTCCTCCCTCTCTCTCTCTCTCTCTCTCTCTCTCTCTCTCTTTCTTTCTCTTTCTGCCCCCACGGCTGTTTTATCTTCAGGATAAAGATTTGTTGACATTCGGATGCTCCCACAGGCCGTGTAACATGAGTGGACGCTCCATCGCGGTCTCACGTGTGCCTCCCTCTCTCTCTCTCTCTCTCTCTCTCTCCCTCCATCTCCCTCTCTCTTTTTCTCTCTCTCTCTCTCTCTCTCTCTCTCTCTCTCTTGCCCAACACGGATCCTGTTCGACTTTTAAATGTCACGGCGTGAGAAAAAGTTCACGATCTCAGAGATGTGAGAGTTATGAGGGTTATTAACGCGCGCTAATTCATCACTCGTGTCGTTTGTTTATCGTTCCGTTACGTTCTTTGCGCGACTCGTCCATCTGATAAGCTTGAATAATCGCGTCTTTGTATTTATCCAGTGACATTTCTTTAATGAAATAAAGCCGCAGGAGGCAGCAGTGAAAGCAGAGGGATGGAAGTGAAGCGTCTTTTAATAGGAATCAGTGCAGCAATGCAAAATCAGCCAGAATCTTGAATACGGATCAGGAGGTTTTCTAGACACACTAAAATAAAGCCTTTTTAAACCAGAAATATTGCTTTTCATACCACTGACTTATGAGATGTTTTCGATCAGTATAAAGAACCGAATGATGTTCAGGCTGTGAGTCTGATCTAAAATGTCGGCTTCCAGTGTGTTTTAGACGTGTTTTTCCCTCTGTTGGAGAACCTTACACTGAATTTTACTGCTTAAATATCAAATCTGAGCTGCTTTTTAGATGAACAAGCACTCAGAGTGTCTCAGAGAGCAGAAATGGGTTTGATATCATTTACTTTGAAGAGTTTGGTTTTTTTGGAACTTTTCTGTGAGACAGATAGATAGATAGAGAGAGAGAGAGAGAGAGAGAGAGAGAGAGAGAAAAGAGAGAGACTCAAAGAATAGAGATGCAGAGAAAGAGTGAGTGAGTAAATGTGAGAGAGAGAGAGAGAGAGAGAGAGAGAGAGACTATGAAAGAATAGAAAGCCACAAAAAGAATGAGAGAGAGAGAGAGAGAGAGAGAGAGAGAATGAGAGAGAAACAGAAAGAATGAAGGAGAGAGAGAGAGAATGAAAGAATAGAGGGAGAGGGAGAGAGAGAGAGAGACTGAGAAAGAAAAGAGAGCCAGAGCGCAGAAAGAATGAGAGAGAGAGAGAGAGAGAGAGAGAGGCTGAAAGAGTGAAGAAGGATGGGAGAGAGAGAGAGAGAGAGACTGAAAGAATAGAGACAGAAAGAATGAGAAAGTAAGAAGGAATAGAGAGACAGAGAGAGAGAGAGACTGAAAGAACTGAGAGAGAGAGAGAGAGAGAGAGAGAGAGAGAGAGACGGAAAGAGAGAGAGACTGAGACTGAAAGAATAGAGAGAGAGAGAGAAAGAAGGAATAAAGAGACACAGAAAAAGAGAGAGAGATGGGCGGATATCATTATACTGCAGTTAATGATTGAAATGAGCTGGAGCTGCTCTTTCTCCCGCTGAGCTTGTGCAATCTGAACTCCCTCAGCTCTCCCGCTCCTTTCACAGGAAGTCGCCGGAACGAGAGCTCTGAGTGTCATTAGAACCAGGCCTGCGAGAGAGCCGGCACTCGCATAAACACTTGCCGCATACGGCACACCTTACTGAGAGCTAGATTAAACTGACGTCCGATGTCATGCTACCGTCATGACAAACCGACGTCATGCTAATCTTTTATCAAGTTCGAGGTGTTCTATCTGTACCTGCATCTAAACCCCAGGGTCAGGGCCGACCCGGAACGAAGCACTCTTATTGAGTCGTAAAAATAGCCTGTATGGTTCTCTGTCTTGTGAAAGCAGATTTCAGAAGCAGACCGCTCAGGTGCAGCGGCCTGGGTTTTGGAAAGAAGACGATCTTAACAGAACTGAAGAATGCGAGTCCGAGTTGATACGCCGTCAGATAGCATCACCTGGGGTTTTTATTTATTTTTTTTTTTTATTTTTTTTATTTTTTTTTACAGATTAACAGATTAAACTCTTGTGGAATGTCATGTTATCTCATGTTGCTTGGTGAGAACTCAAGTTGTCAAGAGCAGAGCTGAGTTTATTTATTTATTTATTTACTTATTTATTTATTGGTGTGTGTGCTGTAGAGTTCTCGATTCTGATTGGTCAGTGAGTCCGTTTTCACTAAAGTGGCTCAGATGCTGGTTCTGGGACTTGTTTGCAGGGGCGACCGTTTGGAAGGAGTCTCCGGTTTTAGCATTTTGTATCAGTCAAAGGAGGAGAGTTGGGTTTTATTTTATAATTGTTGTAGAGACATCTAACAAAACACTCCATTACAGAAATTTAGCTGTAAGAAGCGACTCAGGGGGCCAAGCACTTTTGTTTTCGTATCATCGCATCACTATGATGGATAACACATGACACAAAAAACTGTCAACCAGCCAATAACATACGCAAAGATTTCGGCGTGTCTGTTTGACCGATGCAGGATGTCGAAGGAAGTACATAGAGAGAAAGAGGACTTTTTTTAATTGGTCAGTCGGACCGCGAGAATTGAAAAGATCGTAAGATCGGATTTTATTCACCGCACTCCGAAAAAGGAAGATTTCTGTTTGATCGTAGAGTCTGATTGTTCTCCAGTGAGGCCCAGGGATCAGTCTCCACTCCTTCTCTTCAGATCTGATGGATTCAGTATGTAGAGCAATCAGCGAGCTGCAGGAGAGCTGGAGTAGTGGACGCCGCTGACTGAAACCAGGCCAAGTGAAAGTCACACAGCTTCAGGTTTCAGGAGGAAATGCTTAACACCAGAGAGAGAGAGAGAGAGAGAGAGAGAGAGAGAGAGAGAGAGAGAGAGATGGCAACAATACACCACTGTTTGTTCAGCCCCACTTCCACATCTTGGATTAATTTAACTGGGTCCTGGGCCTCCGTCATTCCTCTGCGCCGTCCACGTTCGGCACGTTTGTTTTTACAGTATATATATGTCCTTGTATGATCTCAGCAGCGGGTCGGATAGCGACGCTAACGAGAGTTTTATTGAATCCAGGACTGGGGTTTGATGGAAAGCTGCAGTGGAAAAGGAGTTTCTTTTCATACATTCATCTGAATCCTGAATCTTCTGGTCACACTGGTGCTTAAGATGTGACGTAACAGATGTTTACTAAATATTCAGTTTTTATTTAATAATCCTTTCTGTCTGTGTAATTGATCAGTAATCTTCGGCTGCTTAGGGCAAGCTTTTTGGACAGAACGGTTCTCTGTGTGTGTCACAAAATCAAACATTTATTTGTAGGCATCAAATATTAGGTTATAATCGATCTATAATTGATCAGTGTATGTATCTGTTACGTTTAAGGAAGGAGTCTCCAGTGTCAGTGCTTCGTAACAGTCCGAGGTAAAGCTGTAACACTTATTAGTGGAGAAAGAAATAAAAAAAACAAAGAGAGGCTTATTAAGCAACGATGTTGAATAACATGGATATACAGGGGTTGGACAATGAAACTGAAACACTGGCCAATTTAGTGTTGGAGGTTTCATGGCTAAATTTGACCAGCCTGGTGGCCAGTCTTCACTGATTGCACATTCCACCAGTAAGAGCAGAGTGTGAAGGTTTAATTAGCAGAGTAATAGCACAGTTTTGCTTAAAATATTGCAATGCACACAACATTATGGGCGACATATCAGAGTTCAAAAGAGGACAAATTGTTGGTGCACGTCTCGCTGGCGCATCTGTGACTAAGACAGCAAGTCTTTGTGATGTATCAAGAGCCACGGTATCCAGGGTAATGTCAGCGTACCACCAAGAAGGACGAACCACATCCAACAGGAGTAACTGTGGACGCAAGAGGAAGCTGTCTGAAAGGGATGTCCGGGTGCTAACCCGGATTGTATCCAAAAAACATAAAACCACAGCTGCCCAACTCACTGCAGAATTAAATGTGCACCTCAACTCTCCTGTTTACACCAAAACTGTCCGTCGGGAGCTCCACAGGGTCAATGTACATGGCCGGGCTGCTATAGCCAAACCTTTGGTCACTCTTGCCAATGCCAAACGTCAGTTTCAATGGTGCCAGCAGCGAAAATCTTGGGCTGTGGACAATGTGAAACACGTATTGTTCTCTGATGAGTCCACCTTCACTGTCTTTCCCACATCCGGGAGAGTTACGGTGTGGAGAAGCCCCAAAGAAGCGTACCACCCAGACTGTTGCATGCCCAGAGTGAAGCATGGGGGTGGATCAGTGATGGTTTGGGCTGCAATATCATGGCATTCCCTAGGCCCGATACTTGTGCTAGATGGGCGCGTCACTGCCAAGGACTAGGGTTAGAACCATTCTGGAGGACCATGTGCACCCAATGGTTCAAACATTGTATCCTGAAGGTGGTGCCATGTATCAGGATGATAATGCACCAATACACACAGCAAGACTGGTGACAGAGTGGTTTGATGAACATGAAAGTGAAGTTGAACATCTCCCATGGCCTGCACAGTCACCAGATCTAAATATTATTGAGCCACTTTGGGGTGTTTTGGAGGAGCGAGTCAGGAAACGTTTTCCTCCACCAGCATCACGTAGTGACCTGGCCACTATTCTGCAAGAAGAATGGCTCAAAATCCCTCTGGCCACTGTGCAGGACTTGTATCCGTCATTCCCAAGACGAATTGATGCTGTATTGGCCGCAAAAGGAGGCCCTACACCATACTAATGAATTATTGTGGTCTAAAACCAGGCGTTTCAGTTTCATTGTCCAACCCCTGTAAGATCACTGTAGTATATTAGAGGAATAGAACATGTCCGGTTCTAGAAATAGATCCTAAAATAGCATCAATTTGGCGCTAAAACATTGTCCATTTTTTAACAACACAAAAAGAATTACAGCAACATGAGCACTAGCATCTTTTTTTAAAAAAAGTCATTTCCTGTGATCTTATTCCATGAAATGATGATGCTGGTGATCCTCCCAGTTTCTCCATTTCTAAAAATATAAGATCTGAGAAATTTCTTCTTTCAGTATGCTAATCATCTTTGCGGTATCAGGCGATGACTAGCGTGCTGTTTAACGTTGGTTCGTGTCAAGCGGGAGGAACAAAAGCGCAGAGCCGTAAGTAGGTCAGGGCTCCGATACAACACGAGACGTGATGTGATGAAGAGAGACGTTGTCCGAGGCCATCCCACACCCCGCTGTCTCTCTAATTAAGTCAAAGCCGCTCGCTGACGATAGCAGCGACACAAATACAGAGACGCTGTGCTTGTGTTTGTTTCTTTCCCCTCTCTCTCTTTCTCTTTATCTCTTTCAAGGCTGTCCTCCACCCCGCTGTCTCTCCATTTAACTCGAGCCTTTGTGAAACTGTACTACGGTGATATTCGTCTCTGTCTAAGCCTCTTTTTCTTGCGTAGTTTCCCGTTAGCTTCGATCCGTTTGGGAAACGGATTGTGTTAGGTTTCTGTTTATACCACTGCAAGCAGTGATTAAGGGGGCCAAGCACCTGTTGACAAAAAAACCATCAGCACTTGTTCCTTTATGACATTTATATTACATCAAAGCGAAGATATTGCCTCACTTCCTGTTTTTGGATTGGTTAATAGACTTCCAACGTAACATCTTTTTCGCTTAGATCAGGATTCTTTGGCTTTAGTTTTAGAATCTGATATTTAGTTCCTCATCTAATCAATCAGATCTGAGGTTTGTTTGTTTATTTTTGCCTATTTGTTTGTTCACAATTACACAGTTTCCTATTTAACACTCACGTCATCTCTTGCGGACCTGTTCAAGCTGGATCACGACATCCAGCTTGAACAGGTCCGCATTCAAAGTTTTAAATTTCATGCTAACACCACTGTCGGGTGACTAGCTGAGCAGAGTCTCAGGTGTGTAAAGTAACATCACTGCAAAAATAGCACAATCCTACAAATTAGCACCACGATCACTGAACGTTTATTCGACCTAACGGACCTCTGTAACGAGAGAGAAATATTAAGCGAATGATATGATGTCCCAAAGCAACCTTAACTCCATAAACATCCATCATTACACAGCAAATATCTGTAGCCGAGGCCGATTCATGTGCAGTCTTGTCTGACCGAAGGTAATTACACACAGGACGCCTGATAAAAGGCTACAGAAAGAACTCTAGATTGTAATTTGAATTGTAGTTAAAGAGTCGGGTTTGGGCTCCCGCCACCCGAGTCACTCCCGTCTCTCATTGTGCTGTTTGTGTGCGTGATACTCCGAGCTTAAGCGTCTAATCCTGGCTGTTTCCCATCGTCAACAATGGAAATGAGACACAATGCGGACGAGCGCTCCATTGTGATGACGACTCCGAGGTTATCCGAGTCCCACGGAGCGTCCGAAACAAAGCAAAACACAGATAAACCCGCGTGATTTGAAAAAAAATATTATTTATTTTACTGCGTCGCAGCCCTGCGGAGATGAAAGAGCTCGAAAACACGAGGAGAGGGCGTTTCTCTCAGCATGCTCTCCGTTCTGTTCCTCTGCAGACGAGCGGCGGGAGGTCGGCGCTCTCGGCCCCCGGCCGGCCCAGCCTGCTGGGACGTCGGCTCCTCTAATCCTCTCCAGGTCAGCTGATCAGATGTACTTGAGTTAGATTAGAGAGTCACGAGGAAGGCAAAGAGGATTTCATCCGTCTTCACTCAAGGCACCCAAGGCACGGTGAAATGGAGTTAAGCCCCACCCCTGAGCTTGAGAAATAGAAGTGCTGTTAAGAAATGTCTGATTCTCTGTGACAGACCAAATCACATCGATCGAATGCTTTATTGTTTCTATTGCAACAGCTTCTTCATATTGACGTGGACGGAGGGAGGAACCAGTTAATAAGGAGGAAAAAAAATCACAGATGATGGAGACATTTTCTGTAAGCAGACGTTAAAAAAAACACAGCACTAATTGTAATCTTAAACAGACAAAAGTTGCATTTATTTCATTAATACTTTTCTTTGTGTGCTCTGGAAGAAATCCGCTCCTAGCTCTCTCAACCTTTCTGCTTACTGAGATCAGATTCTATCCTTCGCCAGGAGAAGCTATTTAGCAGCTGTTTGTCACACACACTCCTCTCTCTGTGAAAGTGTTACGGTGTTAATGGCTCTTTTAAAACCGTCCCCTGTGATTCTGGCATTCGTGAGGGCTTTCTAAACGTGCCTGCGATGTTACTGACACCTGCTGGTAGCCGAGCGCCGAGGTGAGCGATCGAGACGAGATGTGTGCAACAGCCGGGGTTTTATATGCGGGGAGCGAAGGGCCGTCACGTGTGTTTTATTGCTCGTAAAAAGTTAAAGACGAGCCCTGTTTGAAAGGAGGAGGACGGGCGTGACCTCGATGGGTATGAGAGAGAGAGAGAGAGAGAGAGAGCGTTCGGGGACAGGTGTGAGTCTGATGGATTTATGGCAGAGAGAGAGATGGAGACAGAGAGACAGAAAGAAAGACCGAGAAAGAGACAGAGAGAGAGACGGATAGAGGGAGAATTAGACACAGAGATAGAGAGACCAAGAAAGAGAGACAGAGAGAGAAAGCGTTAAAGAGAATGACTCGTGAATTGAGCTAATTAGGCGTGAAGATAGACAGGAAGGGCGTAGTGGGATACAAAGTGTGTGTGTGTGTGTGTGTGTGTGTGTGTAAAAGAATGCAGCAGCAGGAGTTTGACCCTGAAGATGACTCATGCTGTCACTATGAGGTCTTCAATCCAACACACACAATTTAACACACGGCCCTCACACACTTGCGTCTTTAAAAAAAAATAATACATGATTCTGAACATTCTGGATGTGGGGGCACAAACTTTTGCACTCGGCTGTACAGCTTTGATGGGGGTGGGTTGTGTTGAAAGAACATTGGCAACTAAAAGAAATAATAAAATATATAGTGTTGTATTTACACTTAAAGCTGTGTGTGTGTGTGTGTTTGTGAGCGGGAAACAGGGTGTGTGACTCGGGTCACGATCTTCTCCAACCTCAGAGTTCTTCATCACGCTCAGATAGCGAGGTCAGGACACGTATGCCGAGAATGCAGTGTAACACGCACGCACGCACGCACACACACACACACACACACACCCACAGAGCTCGATGGAGCCACGCCCCCTCTCCAGCTTTATATACATCTATATATATAAGGTTTTACACTTTAGTCTTTTTTTTTATTCAGTGGATTCATCGTCTAATCATTCGTTTACATCATTTGAGAGAACATCATTTTATTATTATTAAATAATAATAATAAAAAAATCATCACATCATCTTAAACTTTCTTTAAGCTCCACCCACTTCACACTTCACAAAACGAGCTTATTTATTTGAATCATAAGTCTTTTTTATTTCCCTTGTTTTGGGTTTTTCCTCAGTGAGCCTTTCTGCTTCATTACATCCTTTCTTCGTGTTTTTTTTTGTCTCAGAGTTCCAGGACACGGGATTAGGTGTAATTTTCGGATTATCTCACGTCTCGAACCACCAGATTGCTCTGGGAGAATTCTGTGCACTAATACAGTTTGTCTGAACTGTAGGGATTACGCTGAAACCAGATGGTAATGGTGTAAATGCGTTCCTTCGGTGAAGAGCGGAGTAATCGGTGTCGTACACGCTGTACACACACGTCTAGATGGACGAATGCGTGGATGCCGGGCTTCAGAGCTGAGATTAACCGTGTTTCTGCTTTTTCATTTCAGCAGATTCCTCAAATTACGTCCGTCAGCTGGAGACGAAAGTCCGGATTTTGGAGGATGAAAACAAGCAGATTTTCTCCCAGGTGAGAGATGATGTACACCTACACACGTAAACCAATCGGGCGTAATGTTATGACCACTGAGAGGTGAAGTGAATAACACTGATGATCTCCTCATCATGGCACCTGTTGGGATATATTAGGCATATATTAGGCATATATTAGGCACTGTCTATATTAGACAGTGGGTGGGATATATTAGGCAGCAAGTCAACATTTTGTCCTCAAAGTTGATGTGTTACAAGCAAGAAAAATGGACAAGCGTAAGGATTTGAGCGAGTTTGACGAATTGTGATGGCTAGACCACTGGATCAGAGCATCTCCAAAACTGCAGCTCTTGTGAAGTGTGTCTGCCGTGGTCAGTATCTATCAAAAGTATCCTTTAAGTCCTGTAAGTACCCTATAAAGTACCCATGGAGGCCCCACATCGCAACTTACATGACTTAAAGGATCTGCTGCTAACATCTCGGTACCAGATTCCACAGCACACCTTCAGGGATCTAGTGGAGTCCATGCCTAAACGGGTCAGGGCTGTTTTGGCAGCAAAAGGGGGACCAGCACAATATTAGGCAGGTGGTCATAATGTTATGCCTGATCGGTGTACACACACACACACACGCATATGTAATGATTAGCCACGTTACACTCGTGCATTTGAGGTTTCGAAAATGAAGGAAATTTTCTTCTTCTTCTTATTTGATCACACATTTCAAAAGAAAACTTGGCGTCAGAAACACCGCAGCATGACAGACGACTCGGAGAAATGGTTTTAATGGAAACTCTATGGATTCCAGAATCCACTGGAACTCCAGTACGGCCGCAGTATGGCCACAAGTGAAGAGAAACGGAATTAACCCCCGAGTCGCTGGTTTTCACGTGCGACCAAAAGCCTGAAAAGCGTTAGATTGATGTGTATTTTAAACCACAGCGCTGCTGGATTCTCGATTCTGATTGGTCAGACGTTTCACAGGTTTAGATGGTTTCTTCAGGACGTTTATAGCTGCTATAATGAACTTGTTCCACAGAACAAAAAATTAAAAATTGTAATCCTAGGCTGTGGTATAAAACTTACTTTCTAGAACAGCACACCATTAAGAGATGCACTCTTTACTCAGTATACAGAAGAAGATAAATTCAGGCAACATCTCGAGGTTCCAGGAAACATGCCGCTGTTTTATTTCTAGAGCTGGACACCGGTCGAGTGGAGTGAGTTAAGAAGCAGCCAGTAACAATAAAAAGAGACGGACGATCTCAATCCTCACGGAGAGTTGGAAAGGAAAAAAATATTTTTTAATACAAACACACACACACACTGTACAAACATACACTTTTAAGCTGCAGTAATCCCACAGAGCGAACAGAGAGATGTTTTCCAACCCAACAACAACCAGAGCAGGTTTCGGAGGGGGGAAAAAAAAGCGAGATGGACAGGATAATTACACGGGTGTTATTAACCGAGACAAGAAATCCTCCAGCTCGTAAAAGGCAGATCAGATACAGATCATCTTCAAGTCTTCAGGGAGAATATTTCATTAGATAGATAACATCCAGTGCTAAATTGCTTTGGGAGCAGACATCACGGAGTCTTGTGCTGCGTTTGAGGTCTGTTTGGAGATCGTCACGACGTCCTGAGCGGATTAGCCGCGGACAGGTGAAGCTGGGATATGGCTCGCGGTTTATAAGGCGTGACCAGACTCTTCTTCTCAGGTCCATAACTCAACGTCTTTTGAGCTTTTAACCTTCTGAACTCGTATTGATGTGACTGCTGACGGGTCACACAGTAAAAAAAAAGGGGTCGAGTTGATAGAAAAAACAGCGAGGTAGACGATCCAGATAAATGGAGCGTATAAAACTACAGAAGAAAAAGTGTTTTGCTTTCAATGGAAAGATATCACGATGATGTCTTGTGTGAAAAATTCCCTCAGTCATCGAGCAACAGTACGAGGAGGATTTCTGTCCATGGACACGAGCTCCTATACCTCGATTTCAACCCAGCAGGCCGTCCGAAGCTTATGAGCTTTCCAAACACGTAGAGCAAACCAGGCATGTACAATTAGGAAAAGTGATTATTCTGCC
The DNA here is from genome assembly GCF_019097595.1 of Hemibagrus wyckioides. Lineage (NCBI taxonomy): Eukaryota > Metazoa > Chordata > Actinopteri > Siluriformes > Bagridae > Hemibagrus > Hemibagrus wyckioides. Next base: position 4,746,372 of record NC_080718.1, on the reverse strand, counting down.
TTTTTTTATTAAAATTTGTGGTCAGCTAGTAACAAGTCCTGACCCTTAAACATCTTTTTCTTGGTAATGAGACTTTGAAGTCGGCTCAGGATGCCAATACTTCTGGAACCGACTGTGTGTTAGGATAAAACTGTATATAAACAAGTTTATGAACCAGATTGTTAGCTTCTTAGCTGCGATTATTTGTTATCTTCTCTACATCAGATCTGGATCAATCAGTGTTTCTAGTTTCTGGACCGACTTCAGACTTGCGATGCTTTCCCCAGCAGCCAGAATTCATCAGTAATAAATTCAGTTTCTTCTTAATGACTCGTGAGGTCTTGAGGGCAGTTTTTATCGACTTGAGTCGATATCAGCTCTGATCAAACATCCAATAATGAGACGGACAAGCTGAGACTGTCCTCCAGGGCGCGTTTTCGAAAAAAGATGTCCATCCATTCTTCTGTCTAAAAAATCATCAGAATATCAGAGAAATATCCCAGGATAGTGTTTTATGATATTTGCAAATGATCGAGGGATTTGATTTAAGGGCATGAACAGTAATTACACAGATTACAGCTCATTTGGGACAGGCTGTAGGAAAACTGCTGGATTTTTATGTGCCATGGGTTTCTGTAGGACTACATAAAAATTATGAAATGTATATAATATAAAAGACCAGCTATTTTCCAGTGGAATCTCAAACCTCTGTGAAGACCAGAAGAAGAAGATTGGACGGAACTAGGAAACTGATCTAGATGGCCATTTTTTTCAAACCAGAAACTGAATTTTTTTTTTTTTTCAATTTAAAAACAATTTTTATATATTAATATATTATTAAATACTGAAATATTTTAGCCATCGTTTAAACTAGGCAGTGATTTTTTTTTGTACAATTTAAATACTGTTTTTTTTATATACTAAAATATTATTAAATATTAAAATATTTTTAGACATCGTTCGTAATTTTTTTTAACTTTAATTTTTTTAATTAAATTTTTTTAATTAAAATTTTTTTTTATTTACTAATATATTATTAAATACTGAAATATGTTTAGCCATCTTTCAATCTAAGAAGTTATTTTTTTTTTTTACAATTTAAAAACAATTTTTATATATTAATATATCATTAAATACTGAAATATTTTTAGCCATCTTTCAATCTAAGAAGTTATTTTATTTTTTTTTTTTTACAATTTAAAAACAATTTTTATATATTAATATATCATTAAATACTGAAATATTTTTAGCCATGGTTCAAATCAGGAAGTGATTTTTTTAAATACAATTTTTATATACTAATATATTATTAAATACTAAAATATTTGTTGTCATTGTTCAACCTAGTAGATTATTTATTTATTTAGTTATTTTTACAATCTAAAAGCTATTTTTATATATTAATATATTATTAAATACTGAAATATTTTTACCCATTGTTCAAACCAGGAAGTTAATTTTTATACAGTTTTTCACATTTTCAATATTTAAATTTTTGTCCAATTTAAATACAATTTAATATATTATTAAATACTTTTAAATATGTTTTAATTAATTAATTTAAATACAAAGCATTGAATAAAACAGTTCAGGATGTGTTGGGAAATGAATCAGCGACACAGCACACGACACCTGAAGTGTTTTATTCCACTTATAGCGCCGCTATTTGTCAATAATGTTGTATTTATTGACAAAAAAATTTACTTTTTGAAGACGTACTGACCATTCCAAAGCTCTGACCCTGGAGAATTTAACAGTGCTATAGTTCTGCATGTGTGTGTGTGTGTGTGTGTGTGTGTTTCATCATCTGTTCCAGTCACTTTTATTAACTGTTTACGTGTGTGTGTGTGTGTGTGTTAGGGAAGCGTTGGCGATCTGAAGACGTTGAAGAAAGGCTTGTCGCTGTATCACTCCGAGTCGCAGCTCTCTGCACTTTCCAAGCAGCAAGACGCCTTACAGAATGTACGTATGGACTTCACTCGCTCTGGGCTTTTTTTTTTTTTCCTTTCTGACCTCGGAATATTTTCGGAATATTTCGCGCTGCATGGCAGGAGTAAATCACGTTTAAAAAAAATCACATCATGTCTTTATTGCTTTGCTGAAATGTGGAAAAAAAGATGAGTAGTTGAGAGTTTGATCTTTCAGGTGATTTCCTGTCTCTGCAGGAGGACAGTGTGTCTCAGAGATCAGAGCCCTGGAGCTGACCTTCAGAAAGCAGGCTATTAAATGAACTGGGATCACGTAAGCCTGTAACTTCAGAACTGTGTATAAACAGGCGTATGCGCATCTCAGAGCACCGGGTTCTCCTTTCTCTTAAAGTACACAGATTGATGCAGCTGTCTAAATATTAAATCATACCCTACTGCCCTAGGTTGTGGGTTCGAACCCTGATGTAATGTAGAGCAGTGTTGTTGCTGTGTGGTCATGAAGGTCTGGCTTTCTTCTTCGAAAGTTTGCGTACCTTTTAACATCACTCATTCTCCAAAGGCTTTCCACTACATGTTGGATCGTAGCTGTGGGGATTAGTGTTCGTTCATTCATTCTACAAGAGCATTAGTGAGATCAGGCTCTGATGTTAGGATGTTGTGGAGACTCCAGTTCCAGATGTTTAGGAGACTCTGGTTCCAGATGTTGGGATGTTGAGGAGACTCCAGTTCCATATGTTGGGATATTTAGGAGACTCCAGTTCCAGATCTTGGGATGTTGAGGAGACTCCAGTTCCATATGTTGGGATATTTAGGAGACTCCAGTTCCAGATCTTGGGATGTTGAGGAGACTCCAGTTCCATATGTTGGGATATTTAGGAGACTCCAGTTCCAGATCTTGGGATGTTGAGGAGACTCCAGTTCCATATGTTGGGATATTTAGGAGACTCCAGTTCCAGATCTTGGGATGTTGAGGAGACTCCAGTTCCAGTTCATCCCAGAGGTGTTGTGTGGGGTTGAGTCATGGCTCTGTGCAGGACACTCGAGATCTTCCACTCTCACTCCAACCTTCACCTTCACTTCACGGAGTGGAGCTCAGGGACTTTGTGCACTCTATACAATTCTGTACTATTGTGCTTCCAACTTTGTGAAGAACCTCACGTGGATGTGATGGACAGGGGTGCACATACTTTTGGACATTCAGTGCATGTGGAGAAATGAGGTGTGTCCTACCTCACTGGTGCTCATTAGCCGTTGTCATCGTGTGTCAGTGGTGATATAGTGTTCTCTGATTGGTTGAGAAGGTTTTTGGTATGTACGCAATCTTACACCAAGTATAATTAGCAATGAAGGTGCAATTTTATTTAGCTAGACCTGACTTCACTCTACTGCCCCCTGCTGTTCTGGAGAGTTAATTAATTTCACTAAAGACTAAAGACACGAGGATTGAGTCATCCTGGACTGCAGTCAGCGTGTTGTATCACGACCCTGTGATGTTTTCCGAGCTTCATAAAAGTCCTTACCGTGACGCTTTCTCCTTTCAAAGGAAATACGTGTTAGCCTTCCTGGATTACGATAGGAATATAAAATTAATTGAGAAATAATTTGGTTCAAATTCTTGATTTTTTTTGGGGGAGCTCTTTAAACCCAGACAGTTTTGACAGTCTCATGCTAGCTTGTCCTTTTCCAAGTGACACTAACCTGCACCGCTGTGTAAACATCTCTCTGTAATAACTCGCAGCAATAAAACGTCTGCGCGTGAGACTATTTAGCTTTTCCTTCTCTTCATACCTCCAGCCTCCATCGGCTGCTGCACACGGCTTAACGAGACGGAGCATGAAATGAACATTTCTTTATTTAGACCGTCTTCCTCTCTCCTTCATCACCGCCCACTCCATCTCTCTCTCTCTCTCTCTCTTTTCATCTCTCTCTTGCTTTCTTTTCTTTCCCCTGAGGTACTTTTCTTTATCCTCCGCCTCTTCTCCTTAGAAAAAAAAGGTCACGATCAGCCTCGTGGATGTTAACCCCCTCCGCGGAGCTCCCCAGTTTTAGCTAATCAGAGTGCTCAGTGGCCGTGACGGGCGAAATCAGCACTCTGGGCCTCGTTCTATGGGAGATCTCAATTCGAACCTGGTACCTTTCATCCAGAGGGGTTATTTCAGGTTGCCTGGATACCTGGGTTTAACAAGTAGATGTATAATAATAATAAATCTTAAATCTGTCCACATTTTCTTATGTTTAATTAAAACGTGTTCTGTACCTCAGGGGTTTCTTCAGTACATTTCCTGATTTTTCTCTTCCTTGCTTTTCTCTCTTTATCTCTTCCTTCCTTGCTTCCTTCCTTCCTTCCTTCTCTCCTTCTCACTTCTTTCTTTCTTTCTTTCTTTCTTTTTTTGTCTGATGAAGATGACCATGATGGTCATTCAGTATCTCTGGGATTCTTTAATATATTTTCTGGTTATTTCTGTAAATACCGTACAAGGTAAATAAATCAGACTAAAATCCTGTGTTAGGATAGATAAATAAATAAACAGGATAATAAATCGGGTGTTTCAATCCTCAGACTAGAATGGAAACACCCGACATTCTTAAAATAAACCTTAACAGGTCTGTGAACAAACCTCCAGACCTCCTGCATTAATAATGGAACAAGCCTGAGCACTGTTGGAGTGCTGACCGGAGGAACAGGAGGATCAGAGAGAATCAGACGCTCACACTGACCTCATACTGATCGCTTCACTGCTGGAGCTCACAGGAGAATGTTACACAACACTTCCTCTTCCTTTTCCACTTCCTCTTCCTCTTCCTTCAGCGTGTGTTCACACAAATACGGAGCTCCAGAGAAGTGTTTTACTCACATGGGACAATGTAGCACACAAATAAGTTCTTTCTTTCTTTCTTTCTTTCTTTCTTTCTTTCTTTCTTTCTTTCTTTCTTTCTTTCTTTCTTTCTTTCTTTCTTTCTTTCTTTCTTTCTTTCTTTCTTTCTTTCTTTCTTTTTCTTTCTTTCTTTCTTTCTTTCTTTCTTTCTACTCTCCCAATTTTTTCTTTTTTCTTCCTTCCTTCCTTCCTTCCTTCCTTCCTTCCTTCCTTCCTTCCTTCCTTCCTTCCTTCAGTTCTTTCTTTATTTCTTTATTTCTTTCTTTCTTTCTTTCTGAAGACAGCCATGATGGACAGCTAGAAATCTCTCTATTTTTCTGTATCTCTCTCTCTTTTCCTTCCTTCCTTCCTTCCTTCCTTCCTTCCTTCAGTTCTTTCTTTCTTTCTTTCGAACACGGCCGTGTTGGACAGCCAGAATTACCTCTTTAGTTTTCTGGATCTCTCTCTCTTGTCCTTCCTTCCTTTATACTTTCCTAATTTTCTTTCTTTTTCCTTCCTCCATCTCTCACTCTTTTCCATCTAAGTTACACAGATGATTCCGTCACAGTTTTATTTTAAAGACACATTTATTTATAGTTTATTTATCTTGTAGCCTCATTGCTCTGACACTGCTGCAGCAGATCGTCCATCTCCTCTTTCTCTGCTCACACGTCCTGCATGACTCCAGAGACGCCGTATTTCTCACCTGAGGTTTAATTCAGTCAGACTGGATTAGCTGTGCAGAGCTCGTGGTCTCTCTTAACAGGGGATTACATCCACCAAGGTTTTTTTATATTCCTCGATAAGCCTGTTGAAGACGGAAGTGGCTCAGAGGTCAGACTCTTCCGGATTTATCTGGCGCTCAGAGCACCGCCTGGTCATCGTAGGTCTGTCTGTTTGTTTTGTGAGGATTTGTGTTAGCTTGTGTGTAGCATCTCGCTCATCAGTGTTTTAACGGTTAATGCGTCGTTCAGGGTTTAAAGCTGGATCTGGGAGGCCATCCAGACCAAATGGAGGCTTTCAGATGAATGATTAGGATATGATCTAGTTGGAAATATGGAAATTTTCTCTTCAGCCACTGTGTGTGTGTGTGTGTGTGTGTGTATTGTGATGTCACAACGTATGGCCGATGGAGACGATGAAAATGATGATGTTTCCAGAGAAGCTCAGCTGTCCGGAAGCTTGTAGAAACACTAATCCTGTGTAATTAAATGTTCCCTCTGTGCCACTCACACACGTGCTGCCCGTGGCACAGCTCCAGATGTGGACACAGCAGCAGCGCAGCATGATTATTATTTAATCTTCACACTATTATTTTGTGTGCATTGCACTTCTGCATTTCCATTCCATCGTACTTACTGTACTAACAGACAGATATCACCCTCGAGAACGACGCCATCTACCTCGCAAGGAATGTTTTGGTTTGGCCCACTGGAGTGGACTGAAGCTGCAGCGTCTGTTTCTAAAACATTTGCCATGATAAACCTCAGACAGAAAGGAGACATTTAAAGCTAAACCTTACACTAGGAATGCAAAGTAATGTGGTCCTGTGTACATCCTAATTGGTTAAATTTCATTCTCCAGCTTTAAATTGGTGCACATTATGACCTGAAATGTACTAGAGTGTATTGGAGTGAAGTATAGTAGATTTACTAAAATATTGTGAGGTCTATTTCTATATTTTATTAAAATAGTGAGATGATAATATAGTGTATTTGCTTCCCTGTAATACAGAGAAGTGATTATAATTGCTGCTACATTGAAGTATAGCGGAGTGTAATGTAGTTAAGGACTGGATAGTAAATTTACTGTACTGTAGTATAGCGGAGTATAACATTGTGGGCAATGGATTGTACTGTAGTATAGTGAAGTATGTAGTGTATTGAGTGTGGCATATTTATAGTAAATTTATTGTACTGTAGTATAGTGGAAAATATAGTTGAGTATTGGCAATGGATAGTGGAGCATATAGTTGAGAATGGCCTCTAGGAAGTAAATCTACTGTACTGTACTATAGTGGAGTATATTTGAGTATGGTTTCTGGATAGTAAATTTCTATACTATAGTATAGTGGAGTATATAGTTGAGTATGGGTAATGGATGATAAATAAACTGTACTGTAGTATAGTGGAGTATATAGTTGAGTATGGGTAATGGATGATAAATAAACTGTACTGTAGTATAGTGGAGTATATTTGAGTGTTACCTCTTGAATATATTGTACTGTAGTATAGTGGGGTAATATAGTATAGTAGTACTGGATTATAAATGTAAAGGACTGTATATGAGCTTTTGTGGAGTTTTGATGATTAGCTCCTTGATGGTAAGATTGGCGTAATGGGTTCAACAGTAACACCTTTTTCAATTAATAGGAATTAGAACATGGCCCCTAAGCTGCGAGCTGCCCCCGGGCTGTAAATGTGATCAGCCTCGTGCCCGTGGGCGTATCCATGTCAGTAGTGTGTGACATGCACACGGTTCCAGCCCGATGTGAGCGTTCTGGCGACTGTAAATGAGCAGCGCAGGCTGAAAGCGAGGAGCTACTCCTGTTCAGCGCTCTGCTCGCGGCCCCCGCTGCTGGAATGCGGGTTCGATTGTTGTGGATTTAACGCTAGAACGATAGTCAAAAGGCTGTGTCTAAACAGGGCCTCGCCAGGCCTAACCCATTCAAAGGACTCATTGTTGACGAGCTCAGTGCGATGAGAGCCGCTCTGGCAAAGATGAGCTCTGAGACGGTTTAACCCTTCAGAAAAACAGGCCTGACTTATTCCAATAACACACCTCCTCTCTGATAATATGACTGTAACACTAGCAGCCATGACTCAGTGTGTGTTTGTCTCCACAGGGCACCGCTCGACTCCCCGGTGGAGATCTGCCCTCGCCCATCACTCCCTACATAACATCTGCTCAGAAACCAGAGGCTCTGGTTCATGCCATGAAGGTAAATTCTTCACATGTAAGACTATTTATCTCCTACTCACTTCACAGAAAGTTTATTTTAACATGCGCTTATGAACATTCCTAGTGCAGATTGCATGCACATGTAGTCCAGTCCAAATTTATGTGCATATACGAAGAGGTGTGTTTATCCTGTCAGTAATTTTAAAAGTCCATGGTAGCGTATTGGTTTTTTTTTTATTATGTTTGTCTCAGCAACATCCTTCAAACGTTCTTATTAACACTTAACAGAAGGCGAGAAGAATAATTTAATATATAATAGTAATAATAATAATAATAATAATATAAACTGGTTTGTATGCAAACAAGAAAAAAAAGTAAAGAGAGAAAATGTTGTGAAAGAACAGCATGAGGCACCACCAGAAATCAGAGAAGTAATCAGAAGGACAAAGGGAAACTCTCAGCATGATGCTGCCACCAACATGCTTCACTGCAGGGGTTAGTGTGGATGAGCAGTGTTGGGTTTCTGCCAAATGTTTGTACTTATGCCAGAAAAGTTCATTTTGGTCTCATCAGACAAGAAGGATTGTCTGTTCTGCATAGAGAATCTGAGATATTGTTGGGGGGGGGGCTACATACACTATATTGCCAAAAGTTTTGGGACACCCCTCTAGATCATTGAATTCAGGAGTTGGACTCAGCCCCTTAGTTCCAGTGAAATGAACTCTTAATGCTTCAGCGTATCAAGCATTTTGGACAATTTCATGCTCTTTGTGGGAACAGTTTTGGGATCACCTCTTCCTGTTCCAACATGTCTGCACACCAGTGACCAAAGCAAGGTCCATAAAGACATGGATGAGAGAGTTTGGTGTGGAGGAACTTGAATGGCCTGCACAGAGTCCTGACCTAAACCCCATAGAACACCTTTGGGATGAATTAGAGCAGAGACTGAGAGCCTGTCAGGACAGTCAAGTTCCTCCACACCAAACTCACTCATCCATGTCTTTATGGACCTTGCTTTGTGCACTGCTGTGCAGTCATGTTGGAACAGGAAGGGGTCATCCCCAAACTGTTCCCACAAAGTTGGGAGCATGAAATTGTCCAAAATGTTTAAGCATTAAGAGTTCCTTTCACTGGAACTAAGGGGCTGAGCCCAACCCCTGAAAAACAACACCTGAATGCAATGATTTGGAGGGGTGTCCTAATACTTTTGGCAATATAGTGTATGTTTGCAAACTAATGTTAGCTATGCTTGGTGGATTTAGGGATCTGCCACATTCTGACTACTGCAACTCTTACCCTTTTTTTTTCTTTCTTTCAGGTATTGGAGGTCCATGAGAACCTGGACAGAAAGATTCCTGAGGACTACGAGGAGGATCTCAGTGAGAAAGAGAAAGCGATCGTGAGGGAAATGTGTAACGTAAGTCATTATACTAGAGGTGAAGAACGTGGGTTTGTTTTCTGTCATAAAACGGCATGTACAATCCCTCGGTCCTCGTTATGGTCCACACCCCAACCCCAACCTCATCCGTAGCTCATTTACTCCTTAACAAGTCCTTCATGAGGTGCATTGAGTGCTTACTCCCACACAGCAAGTGGGAACACACCGCTCTAATGAATATGCATTTATATAATCAGGAGCAGGCTATGCTTGAGAACCCAAATTTGTTCTCCTGTCAGATTTGCCCTGGCTTTGATTGAGGACAGCGTTTCAGTGACCCCACTGGCAGGACCTGGTTTTCATGCTGTTTTAAAAAAAAAAACAACAACAACAAACAAACAGAAAGAAAGGCTCTCTGTGGAGTTTATGGTGCAGCCGTCAGAGTAATTAAAATAACTTTAGAGCCGAGGACAATGTGGGTCTTTCGGGCTCCTCTGAGCTGTGGAGAATTGTAGGGCAGAAAAAGAACAAACAGAGCGGGGCATATTGGATAAGAACAGCACAGGGCAGAACACTGCATGACTGCCACTCTGCCAAGAGGAGGCCCACCATCAGAAAGGAAAATCAGAGAAACAACCGCAAGGACAGGAGGAACTCTCAACATGGTGCTACCACCATCATGCTTCACTGCAGGGGCCGGTGTTGATGAGCAGGTTTGGGTTTCTGCCAAATGTACAGCTTTTGTGCTAAGGCCCAGAAGTTTATTTTGGTCTCATCAGACAAGACAGACCTTTTCCCACATGTTTGCTGAGACGCCAACATGACTTCTGGCAAGCTTCAAGTCAGCCTCTTTTTATCGACTGTCCAGTCTCTACAGAATGGTTGTCCATTGAAGAGCTTCTTTTAGGGTATTAGATTACCTTTGGCCTTTCGGTTGCTTCTCGGTTCCCGAGTCCCAGGTGCCAACCAAGATCCTTGGTCTTTACGATGCTGTATTCTCTAACAAACACTATTGAGATCACCTGACACTCAAATTACACACAGATCGACTAATCATGTGACTTCTCCTTGCACCAGAATGAATTTAGGGGTTTTACAGCAGTGTAGGTGAATCTTTATGCAATCGCAATAGATTTATTTTTCTGAACTTACTGAGTTTCCCCTTTTAGTTCAATATTATAGACTATTCTGTGTAGATATAAATCCTGATGCACCAAATTAAGTCCGTTTCAGTTTCCAAGTTTGGAAAATGTCAAAGGAGGGTGAATATTTATTATATGCATTATATTTGTTTTTGGGACCGATTAGGGCAGATTGGGGCAGGTTTAGTAAGGGGGCCTCTTCTTTAAACCCGTGGGACTGGCGTGGACTGTGGGACCTGCCGAGCCGCACGGTTCCCTCACGGATAAGTGTGCACTCGAGGCCCTCTCGCCTGTCAAGGGCACAATCACAGAGATGACACACAGCTACAATGGGTCCTTTCTTCTCTCCACATACACTGAATCAACCCCCGCCGCCTACTCCACTGTCTCTGCAACAAAAGCAGTGTGTAACACCTCCCTCTTTTTTTCACTTTCTCTCTCTTTCTTTCTCCTTCTCTCTGTTTCTCTTCTTCTGTGTTCAGGTGGTGTGGCGGAAACTCGGCGATGCAGCGGGTTCCAAGCCGTCCATCCGGCAGCATCTCTCTGGAAACCAGTTTAAAGCCCCGATGTAGCCCTGGCCTCGGTCACCACACACCCACAAGCCAGTCCGTCCAGAACCAGCGGCACTTCAGTGCACTTCAGAAAGCAATCAGCGTACAAACCTGCACTCCTAAAGCTCCACGCCGGCAGCCATGTTTTAGCGTAAATTAGGGTCATGCAGAACTTTTTTTCTACTCACCCATCAAGGATTTAAGGCAGCTAGTGGCATCCGTTCCCATTCTAATGAACACCGAGATTAAACTTTTACACTCCGCCGGCAACGGAGCTGCTCCACTCAGTCATAAGTCATACGATCTACTTCAGGAGAACAAACAGTCACACCAAGGACGAAAGGAAACGAGACGTAGCAGTCCACCCTCTGTTCCACCTTACTCTAGAGAGGTTTACATGAGCACACGGCAGGACCGCTGCACCCCTTCTCGTCCGCTTCCATTTTTATGTTAGAAAGAAACCAGTCCGTGTTTTATACCCTGCGCATGAAAAACCGCTGTCTTTGGCTGGTGAGGACAAATGATTCTCTCAGATTAGTTCCCGTCTCACCGCATACAGCGACATCTATATCGACTTTTATTTTAGACCGATCTGACAATCGTTTGTAAATGATAAACTGTTAAAATCCTGAAGCTATAAGTACTTATGCAGTTAGTCCCTTTAACACCGGGTAATTCCGCTGGCTTGAGTAAAAGCACTTCTGTACTAACGAACGCTTTAGATCCAGCACAGACGTCTGAACCCGGGGTTTGTCTCGAATGCTGAATTGTGTCCGAGCAAAACAGGACGAGGTTTTAATGCCGTCTGAAAACACGTAGCCGTTTACGCCATATGTTCACACCCGCGAGCGAAAAAGAATCTATTGAACGACACTTGAATTGGGATTTTATTCAGTTCTATGCAATTTAGATGTGGACACGATACCATTGGCTCAAAGGGTTCCTCCGATTGAGAGATGTTACGGAGAAAAGCTCGGAAGGACGCTAGCTTTAGAAGCTCCTATTGTTTCTCATTGGAAATAAAGCAAACAAACAGGCCACACCCACAAGAGACGAGCTACGTAAAAGCGCTAACGCCCGTGTGAACGTAAGCTTAGCGCTCTCTAGGAAAACATTCCGTCATTCACGTACACGAGATTCAGCAGTCACGTGTGAAGAATTGCGCAGAAGAGGAAACATCTGCTGTTTAAAGGTGCGGTTTGTAATCTGTGAGAGTTTCCGTTCTGGTATATTTCAGCGATGGGTTACGAGGACCGTGTGTGAAATAGGAAAACGACGATTCGCGTCTCTTTTCTTTAGTTCCTGGTATTAACGTACTCTTTTCTGACCCTGAAATAGGCTCCGCCCCCAAGCGGAAAGGAGCTACGCAGGCCAGATTGTTCTCTTAAAAGCAAACTATTTGCAGCTTCACTCTGAGATTATGTTTATTTTCGGTCACAGCGCTCTGAAAATAACAAACCGCACCTTTAACGTCTCTCTGATGCGTGTGGAAGACGCGGTACTGCCAATAAAGACATTTGCTGCATTAGTACAGAGATAACCACAGCTGTAAAGTTCTTTTGCTCTAGATTTTTTTTTCTCTCAAAAGATAACGATCAACCCTGTGAGGGTTTAATTTCCGGCAGCTCAGGAAATTTTGCTCAGAACGAGTGCAGGGGCAGCGAGGAGAGCATCTGGTGGTCAGCGATAACTCCATCAGAGCGTCAGATCTTCCGAAAGATGCGTGTCTTTCTGTACACAGATACGGAGAAATGGCTATAAATATGAACAAAACACTGATATACGATATTATAAAGCTCGAATCTGAGAGGGAAAGTCCTTCAGTACGCAGATGAGACAGAGTCGGGGAGGAAACACTCCGGGACGCTCGCTGTTTAGAGGAAAGTAATCAACTTCCAGGTCATGTGACGCTGATTATTTTCCTCTAACTACACATCCTGAAGGTTTTTTTATTCCTCTTATACTACAGAAATTTCCACATTTTATTTATTAAACAACGACAACTTTTTATCCGTTTATTGGTACATTTCCGGGTTCTCACTAGCGTCACAGCAGCTGTCTTCCCTTCAGCATCCTCCTTCCTGAAAACCTGGAGACTCCTTCCTTCTTTCACGTCTTCTCTAACGTCTCCTTTTGGAAAAAACGTATCATTTTATCTTTGATGCACAGCGTCAAGTCTCTTCGTAAGCTGTTGCTATAGAAACGCATCAGTGCCTTCTAACCAATCAGGATCCAGGATGTAACAGCACTGCAGGTGCAGCCACCGAAATGAATTAGCACGCGCAGCGTAGCGTCTAAAATATCCCCAGAATCCTGTGTTTGCAGCCCGGAGGAAATAGTTTGACGTGAACGACTCGGACATTTCTGGAACATCGGCTCACACACACACACACACACACACAGTACAAGAGCACACAAGTAAGGAGGCAAGGAAGCATGAGCAAAGTTCCTAACCGAAGTACAACAAGATTTCAAGAAGCCATAATGGTTTTTGTATTTTAATTCCATTCTCCAAAGTCTGAAAGTTCAGGTTCTCAGAGCAGGTTATGGGAGCAGGTCTGATTTATAAACCCAGATGAATTTTATTGGGTTTGTTCTGGAGCCAAGATGCAGCAGGTGGCTTTTGGCAGGCTTGTGTTTTTGTTTTTATTCAGATTTTTCTGATATGTGACTGAACAAAAAACGAGCAGCAATCATTTGAAAGGAAAAAATATCCTTTCTATTTTCAGGTTTTTAGAATGAAATGCTCTGAAAGATGAGCTAGGGAAAGATTTCAACCATGTTTTAGGATTAAAAATGAGCTCCGGTCCATGTAGTGACTCTATTTGTTAATTTGAAAGCACAAAAACCAAATCTATAAATCCTGGATTTCCTGATTTTTCCCTTTCAAATGCACCGCTTGGTTCGTGAGCAAGGACATGACGTGACGTGATGACGTGAGGATGTCTGACTCCAGTCTGTGTTTGTGTGCCACCTGAGCAAACTGTTGTAGGAGAACTCGCTGTGTAAATACCTCTCTCCTGTAGAATACCTGTAACTAGCATGCTTTATAATTATAATAATTATTATTATTATTATTGTTATTTTTCATAAGAACTGTACTGTAGGTTTCATTTAGGAAATGAAACGCTGTTCGAGATGAAACTCAGTGCACTTCCTGTAGATGATTGAAAATAAAATGGACACTCTTTCTAACGCTGGGTCTGAACACACTTTGTGACTTTTAGAAAAGGATAAATGCAGAGAGGAAAACCGGGATAAAAAATAAATATAAAAGGTGCAATGGCGCCCCCTCCTGGAGATCCTTTTAAACACACGCTGTATTATAAGCTATTCTAAACTTTTATATTCTACACTTGATTGATAATGAAGAACTTAATATTAAAATTTAAGCAGCAGTTAAAAATTATTCATTTCATATGCATTTATTCTTATTGTTTTTGTTTGTTAAAAAAACTGAAGCGAATTCAAAAGGGAGAAAAATAACTTAAATGTCATTAAATCAAATAAAGTTCACTGCAAAATAATATGTTGATACCAGTTTTATTTACTTATTGTTACTGTAGCATAGAATTAAACATTAAATGAATTACACCCATTAGAAATGTGGTTATTTATTCTATTCTTAATGAGCTTTTTAAAAATAAATAAATAAATAGAAATAAATACTTATTTATATTACCTATATAAATATAAATTTCTATTTTCAACGTTTTAAATAAAAAAATACTTTCTCATTTATTTAACTACCAATTGCATATACATTTACATACATATACATTTAATCATTTGCAGTAATATGAATTATTAAAAACAATTTAAAATATATATATGTTTTATATATATATATAACTAAAAACAAATAAAAAAGTGAGAAAAAATGACAATTAGATAAATGTCCCAAAAAAGAAAATGTGAAAGCATTTAAAGAAGGAACACACCGTTTTATTTATTTTGGAATTGAGCCAGTATTTCTTTTATTTCATTATCTTTAATTAGCTAAATATTAATATTAATAATAATGTAATAATTATTATATATTTATATAACAATTTATTATATTATTATTGATAATTAAATATTTATATTATAATTATAAAATAATATTTTAATACTACTGCTACTACTAGTAATAATAATAATAATAATAATAATAATTATTATTATTATTATAAGAATAATCATAATAATAATATTTACCTAAATTATTACTAATATTTATTATAATTGTAAACTAATAATTATTCTGCATGGTATCTCCTACATATAATAAATAAGCGTAGAATATTATAGTGTAAATATTATGATATTACACTATTTTATATATTACATATTTTATATATATATATATATATATATAATGTATGTATGTATTATGTAATTTACTTATTAATTAATTTTTAATTACTAATATTTTACAAAACACGACCCTGGCCCAGAGTCTTGAGTTTATTTATTTCTGCAAATCACGCTCTTCAAAAGCATTGTCTCCTTTTATGGTCACTCGAGCACTTCTAATGTGAACGCGCGTTTGGGGCTGTATCTCAAATACCCTCATGCTCCCTATATCAGTGCACTACATAGGATATCGAATAACGGGTTACCTCCCCTCAAAATGGCGGCTTTTCAGTTAGGGCGGAAGTGTGCGGTTTGGGACACGGCATGTAGCTGTTAGTCTACTGTTTACTGTATTCGTCGAAAAAAAACCAACCTTGTTAAATGCAGCGTGTTGAATAAAACGGATACGGAAAATTATTTTAAAAAAACAAAAAAAACAATCAGGGATCCGAAAATAACTCTGCGTTTAATATTATTCAGAAAAAATATAACGCAAATTTGTACAGTTTCTTCCTCAACAGCCAATCGTATTGCGCAATCTTTCTTTTTGAGGCGGGACAAAGCAACCCGTTTAACCAATGGAATTCTACGATAATGTCTCAGCGTTAAGAGGAGGAGCTGTAGGGTCTGGTTGCGCCCAGCTAGCAAGTGGCAGCAGAGGAGCGTTTTGGATTCATTTCAGAAGGTAGTTTTATTTTAAAATCACGAAACATGTTTTATAGAAGAAGAATTAAGCGCTTTGTTACAGACAGCACGTTTTGTTTCATTTTTTGTTAAAGAGAAATCTCACCACACACACAGAGCTAACACCCAGAGCTGCTGCAGTACACCAGAAGCCTGGAGCTGGGGGAGATTAAAGCAGCTGTAGCTAAGACAAGCGGCTTTGTTTTTATTTCTTTTTCAGGCCCGGAAATTGAACACGCAGTTAATGGATAGGTATGATGGTGTATAACAGGTGTGTGTGTGTGTGTGTGTGTGTGTGTGGAGGATTGAGAGGATTATTTGTTTAAGGTTCATGGTATGGGCCTGTGAGTGGTGTAGGGTTGGAGAAGCTGCTCTTTACACCACAGCTGCACTTCTACACAAACCTCGGAGCTATTTTTAAATCTCTAACTCTTTATGGATTTGTTTAGTTTTAGTGATCGGGAAGTAATAATAAAACCCGTCTATAATTCTGTGTTAAAGTGCTTCTTGTGGCTCTGGTGGAAGATGAATGAACACTGCAGTCAGGAATAGTGTTGGTTCATTCATTCATTTATTTATTTAGCCTCAGTATTAGTTAGGGTTATGGCGTGTATCTAAACTTTAGATGAAATGAAAATTCTTCTTTCTTTCTTCAATGATGGCAAGAACAAAATATCCAGAAGAAGAAAAAAAAATCAGTCGTGTGTGAAGTAAAGTGTGTGAAGTAAAGAATCTCTGAACAGCCTATTACTCTAATTTCCTTCCTTCCTTCTTTCCTTTTTTTCGTACTTCATTCCTTCTGTCTTTCCTTCTGTCTTTCCGTCCTTCTGTACTTCCTTCTTTCCTTTCTTTTTTTCGTACTTCCTTCCATCCTTCTGTCTTTCCTTCCTCCTGTAATTCTTTCCTTCCTTCCTTCCTTACTTCTTTTCGTCTTTCCTTCCTTCTTCCTTTCATACTTCCTTCCTTCCTTCCGTATTTACTTCCTTCTGGCTGACCTTCCTTCCATTCTTCTTTCCGTACTTCCTTCATTTTTTCCTTTCTTCCTTCCTTCCATCCATCCATTTGTACTTCCTTCCTTCCTTCCTTCCTTCCGTACATCCTTCCTTCCGTACTTGCGTCCTTACTTACTTCCATACTTGCATCCTTACTTACCTCCGTACTTCCTTTCTTCCGTCTTTCCTTCCTTCTGTACTTACTTCCTTCTGTCCATCCTTCCTTCCTTCCTTCTGTCCGTCCTACTTCCTTCCCTACTTCCATACTTCCTTCCTTCTGTATTTCTGTAATAGTTTATAAACTGGGAACCTGTGGCCTCTTTAAGCCTTGTTGGTTCAAATGTCTGCTGGAAATTAACCCCACCCCCTTTTTCCTTATAAGGCAGCTCGTAGGATGTGTGAAGCTTTCGGAGGAAGCTGTTGAGCGTGTGAACGTGTGTCAGTGTTTTTGTTGTATATTTATCTGGACATTACAAACAACTTCTGGTGGTCGGAACTTTCACCTTTTAAATTTTTCTATTGCACTAATTTTCATACAAGACACCTTATACGGTATTTATTTAACTTATTTACTTGTGTATATGTTTGCACTTGACACCAAGACAAATTCCTAGTACTGTAAAGTGCTCCTTGCTGACCCTTTGCTGTACCTGGCAATAAAACTCTTTCTGATTCTGGGAATGGTTAGGAGACGTCACTTGCTGACCGTGTGTGCGCCCTCTAGTGGACAGAGTGACATTCCATTTTCACACTTTTTTTTTTTTTTTAAATTTCTCTATTTCTGACTCAGGAATCTTCCCTCGTAACCGAGCCAGACAATGGGTAAGAAGAGTCGAGTGAAGACTCAGAAATCGGGGACGGCCGGGACAGCCGTGGTGTCTCCCAAAGAGATGATGAACCTGATCTCCGAGCTCCTGCAGAGTAAGTCTCAGAGTAACCTCAGCTCGAGGGTAGACTACTCACCTGTGCATTTTTATGTTCTTATTCTTATTGTGTTTCCCAGAATGCAGCGGTGCGGCTCCATCTCCGGGAAAGGAGTGGGAGGAGTACATCCAGATCCGCACCCTGGTGGAGAAAATCCGCAAGAAACAGAAAGGTATTGAGAGAGAACCAGGTTCCCGGTGGTGTTCTCTCTGTAGTCAGGATGGAGACTGATGGCTGTGTCTCGTTCCTCTCCTTGCAGGAGTGTCCGTGGTGTTTGAGGGCAGTAGGGAGGATTACTTCCCCGAGCTCATGGCCTGGGCTGATTTATGTGAGGCGTCCTGCGAGGGCTTCGAGATCACCAGCTTTGGAGAGGAAGGATATGGCCTCAGAGCCACCAGAGACATCAAGGTGTTTTAAAGAGAGAGAGAAAGGGAATGTGTGTATGCGAGAGAGAACGTGAACGTGAAAGCGAGTGAGATCTCGTTGATGAGTTACTTAGATGATTGGTCATCTTTTGCTTTGAGGCATGAGTTCAGCTGGCAATGTCTGTTATTTTAAATTGGAATCTTTCGCTTACTCTGCAGTTAAATGACAATTCGCATGGTGTTTTGGTGTCTTGCAGGTTGACTGCACTCTCTTTATACACACACACACACACACACACACACACACACATCTAATCCATGACTGGATATTCCCATTAAAGAGTTCTTCTCTTTCCCCTTTCTAGGCTGAAGAGCTGTTTCTCTGGATTCCCAGGAAGATGCTGATGACCGTAGAATCTGCTAAAAACTCCGTCCTTGGTGAGTCCAGGTGTCGCCACTTGCTAGCCGAGTCGCGGGTTTCACTGGACAATAGCTGGAGTGTCCCTCCACTTCTACACCCTACACACACTTGTAAAAGTACACTTAACAAGGCTTATGCCGTATGTTTAATTCATCAGATTAACAACAGTGTAGAACAAAAAATGTCATTTTCTTCCATTGGTCAGTAGTAGAGTTGCACTTTTTTTTGTATGTTTTGTCTGGACTTAAGAAGGATTAATTGCGAGTCGATAAACGTATGTTTTTGTTTTGCATCGTTTATTGCAAGTAGGTGTCACAAGTGTCATTTTTCTCCACAGTCTTTTTCACTGAGCGCGAGTGTTCCAGCTCTTACACAGTGTTCTGGATTCCTCTAGAACTTCTACTTTGTTGCACTAATTTAAGCAAATTATTTTCCTGAGCTCTTTTCATCCTTTTACCCCAAAGTGCTAATACTGGAGACTTCTTCCATAAACATTACATAGTACTTTAACCATGTTTTTTTTTTTTTTCCCCCCATAACGTTGAAACCAATCATGCCCCTGAGACGCCGTTGTTGCTATAGAGACAGTCCGATGAGGTCGTTAACCTGTGCCCATCTGTCGTCAGGTCCGCTGTACAGTCAGGACCGGATCCTGCAGGCCATGGGCAACGTGACTCTGGCTTTGCACCTGCTGTGTGAGAGGGCGACCCCGGAGTCCCCCTGGCTGCCCTACATCAAAACCCTGCCCACTCACTACGACACACCTCTATACTTCGAGGAGGAGGAAGTGCGCCACCTGCTGGCCACGCAGGCCATTCAGGACGTGCTGAGCCAGTACAAGAACACGGCGCGTCAGTACGCCTACTTCTACAAAGTCATCCACGTGAGTCTGTCTCGCTTTCTGCGCATCATCTTCCTCTTTACTGCGTCGTAGAAGCCTGAAACCAGCCTCTAGCAGCTCAGGAGGCACTGTTACTACAGCAAGTTTTATTCCTCTTATGCAATTTTTATTAATGAACAAATAACACAACATTCTACTTACCCGATTATAGCTGCATTTTAATATCCACTTAAAACAAGTGCTTTAACCCTGACTGTTACATCAGACACTGACCCTGGAGACTCCTTCCTTTACATACTAAATTTGTAAAGTTTATTATAGAAACTATAACGGCTATGTTTTAGGGAATCATTTAAAAAGAAGGGCAAGGAGGATCTTGTGAGATTTTTAGAGTTTAATCCTTCTCTATGTTCCTCCTTATTAAGAGAGGAAGTCCATTGCTTCTCTCTGATTGGCTCTTTGTTTAAACAGGACATGTATTAAAAGTACAGGGGAAAAAAAATACTCCTTAATGAATTGGTTTTAAATTAATTGAAAATTATGACAGGGTTAATAAAAAAAAAATGTAATATAAAATGTTCTGGATATCTATTTAAAAAAAATTCTGTGTGAAATGAGATGCTTTTTTTAAGAAATTAAATTTAAATATTTTACAAAAGTTGAGAAGTTCAAAAAATAGTTTGGTTTTTTATTATTATTACAAGCAATACTCCAGATTATTCAGATTTATTTTCTTATTAATTCTGTGTGTGTGTGAGATAGATGGAGAGAGATTTATCACCTCCTGGACTGATGGTCAGTGCAGAATAGAAAGTGTAGACTTGGTGCCAGATGTTCCTGTAGTGTGAAAACTGGAGCTTTATCAGACTCTGCTCAGCGACCAGCTCTTCAGATCAGGCTTTTAAAGCTGTCTAGTTCTTGGCAGCACTCCTGCAGACGAGTAAAAGAACTCGTTAATGTCGTCTCGCACCCAGTTCCAGCGTCTCTGAAAAAACTCAAGAAGCGCAGTAGGACACTGTGTCCACCAGAGGGCGACATTTCACCCCGATGATCCTGTACAATGAACAGTTCTTAACGCGGTCATCACATCAGTCCAGACTGACTTGAGTTTCAACAATGGTTTGTTTATACATTATTTATTTTTCTAAATTAGATTTGCATTATGTAAAAGGTTTTCCTAAATCGTGTGAGATTTATTTTGAAGTGAACATTTTTTTTTATTTGTCATTTTTAAACCTTTTTTGGCTTTAATGTGCTTTCACATACACTGTTTGAACAGAACCCTGATTCTTCTGAGGTTCTTCACCTCGGTGTGGTTCTGTAGACACTCCTGGCACTACCAAGTAAAGTTTAGTGAGAAATCGATGAAGTGAAATATCTTGTATGTGATATTTAAGAAAAAAGGAGCATCGAGTCAATCGATCATGATATCGAAGATCTGTGTCGCCGAGCCGTAAAACGCAGAGTTGCGTGTAAGCGAGAAACATCCGGTTAAACACGCCTGTATTACACCGGTCACTACAACCGGTCAAGCTGGTTAGGTATTTCACCAAAGACTGACAGATTCCCATGGGAACGATTCTGCGTGTCTTTACTCTGCTCTTTAACTCTCTCTTCTTTTCTTTGTTCTACGGTGGAATTTTTTTCCTGTTTCTATCATCGGAGACGTCTCAGTGTTCACGATACGATCGCGTAAAAGTCTTCAAGCGATTCCAGGTAATAGAACATTGCGTACCTCTCGACCGCCACATTAACGAGTCCCCCGTCATCCCAGAGTGAAATTAATTGATTGTGTTATTATTACAGATTGCAATTTGTAAGTGATTTATTTTTATTTTTTTTTTATCTTAAGTGACTCTTATACGGCGATTAATTTCAGCTCGGAGCAATAAATATTACGTGTGTTTACGTTCCTCGTCTGGGCGATTAAAGGAGCAATAATCCGCTCTGTTCCTCTGAATTTCGCTCGAAATGTCTCGCTGCCACTTCCTTGCCTCTTTCATTAGATGACTGTCAATTAGAAAAAGGTAATATTTCACATTATTGTCGAGATAAGGCATCAAATATTCATGGCCAGCAGTTAATGCGTTCGTCAGCGCGTCGTCGAGCCGATTGACGTTCTGGCTTTTATTAAACGTTTTCTAGACTCCGGCTGGACGGCTGGAGGAGCTGTCGAGTAATTAGACCGTGTTTTATTGTTTTCTCAGCCTTAATCTCGTCTTAATCTGACAAATCTCTGCCATTTTGGATACAGTGATATACATCAGGGATGTTTTTAATTAAGAGGATTTTTTAAGCTTATTTTACTCATTAGGGGTGGGTGTGTGTGTGTGAGAGAGAGAGAGATGTATATTTGTACAGTGATCCCTCACAATCTACACACAGAGATCTGTCCATTAGGTGGCAGTAGAGGGTCAACGGCAGGGCTGAAGATTTACTTGATCTAGAACTTTTCCATGCAGGAATTTCACCCAGGATCTGGACTCATGAAGTCTCCTAAGAGCCGTAGGATTGCTGGGGGATGATATGATGGATTATTAACATTTTCACGAGTTGTGTCGCAGTAAAGTTTTTTTTTTTTCTATAAATGTAGTTTAGAATCTTTTAAAAAGTTAGATTTACTTTTTCTCTCTTTTGTTTATTTTGTAGAGATGATGCAAACGTGTTTAGATTTTTTTAATCATAGGTTTTTTTAAAACAGTATTTTTTTTATTCTATTTAAATGTAGAATGTTCTTTTAAAAAAGAGAAAATGTATATAAATATATTTATATTAAATGCATTAAATTTATTTTATTTTAAATAATTTTAAATCCATATTAAGTAAATATATATATAAATTGTATTTAAAAACACTTTTTTTTAATGAGTGCTAGTGCTTTCCTGGCAGCTGCTTAGTAAAGTGTGCACTTCTCTACATGATGTGTGAAGTGTATCTCAGAAATGTTTTTTCAGGTGTCGTGATGCTCTCTGTCACTTGATTAAAGTAGAGAAGATTCAGAGGAAGACTTGTTTCTTGCTTGGCTGGAGATCTGGGATTTTTTTTTTCCTCTCTCAGAGCTTGGACATTGTCACTTTGGCCCTTTTGTCGAGTGTCCTGTCCACACTCCTCCTCCTCCTCCTCTTCCTCTCCTCTCGGCTCCTCAGGTTGCGAGCCGGTGTCACCGTAATGACTGCCGTCAATGTCAGGCTCTCTTCGGAGGCGGCCGCAGATGACCGGGCTGGAAAATTAGCTTGTCGCATCGGCTTTGAATCGAATTGACCTGATTGTACCTTCCGCACATGTTGAGAGCGAGAGAGACTGACGTCCTCCCTCCTTTCCCTCCATCCCTCTAGCCTCTCTCTAATGTATCTTCCTTATCAGGGAGTCTCCCTCCTCCCCCATCATCAGGTCACGCTAGCGAGGCTACAGCCGTCCATCTTCTGGAATTGGCTGACTTCTTTTTTTTCTTTTCTTTTTTTTTTTTTTTTAACATATATTTTATATGCATTTTCTTCCCCACGTAAAGAGGGATAGGCCATTGTCAGGGATCTCTGATGCGTATCCGAGTGCTTTTCCTGTCCACGGGGGACCAATGATGGCTGTTCTGTCCTCGCCAGGGCCGTGTTTGGGGGGAGGAGGACCTCATAAGGTGACCCCGCTATGCAGCGAATGCAAAGTAACCTTGGTGTGCTGCATCTGCCGCCGTTGATGAGAAATGAACAGGGTCCCTGCGGTACGCTCGCCGCTCCCCTGCCCCGTATCTCGCAAGATATTTCGCCTGACCTTCCTAGTATGGGAGAGCAAAATGAACAGGCTTTTTTTTTTTTTTTTTTTTTTTTTTTTTTTTTAGCTGGTCTGTCCACTTTTTTTTTTTTTTGGGCTATTGTGGAGTGCTTTTTCTTTTTTTGAATGTTTAATTAAAAGAAGAACCCAGACAGGAAGAAGGGGTCATCAGGTGATTCATCTGATAAAAGGGGGAAAAAAATCAATAGCAGTGAAAACGTTCTTGTAACGTCGTTTGGTCTGAAACACGGAAGGCCTCGAGGCTCTGAGGACCCGAAGCCCTCCCGCAGACCGGCGACCAATTAGCTTCGTTTCCCGTCGGCTCGTTAAAGAAAGCCGGAGCTCGGCGTGAGAGCTTTTTGTTTTTTAATTGATTTACGGGACGCTGCCCCCTCCCATCCTCCGCCGCCCCACGTGGTGCCGGTGTGGGCTCGGCTGTATGATGAATTACCCCTCTCCGGTAATGCTAATGCATCAAGCGCTCTAGAAGGCATCCTCCCTTCTGAAAACTCCACTCTCATCACCTCGGCTGTCTCCAGCCACCTCAGCATCCCTTCTTTTCCGTGTCGTATTCTTTCATGCTCTGTTTTTCTTCCCTCCCCGCTTTCTTCCGAATCCTGCTCCGGATAATAAAGTTTGTAGAAACGTATGCGACCCCGATGCTCAGATCGGCGTCCGGCGTACACAGAGGACCACCACCGTTTCCCCCAGAGCTTCACCGCTCCCTGCAGCTAATTACATATGTAATTGGGTCTATTAACATGCCCAGGTGCTCCATCTCTCCCTCGCAGGGCAGAGGATTCCGTCATTCCATGTTTAACCCGTTCCCGCTCTCCGGTGAAGGCCATGGCGCTCTCCTGCGTCTGGTCCAGCTGGCTGTGAAAGTGTGAAGATGAGGAACGTCCTCTTGAGAGTTGCGCTATTACTTCCATCAAAGCTCCTAATGCACTCTATTTATCTGACAGATGTTATTTATAGGTCGTATTTCTTTCTTTCTTTTTTTTTTTTTTTAAAGCTGCAGTGGCGCAGTGCCGACCTCAAACCCCGCGCCCTCGCGTTCTCAGGCTGCTTATCTTTTAATGGTTGTCTATCAAAGGTTTGTGGACGTCACTTCAAAGCTGGTCCAGTCCTTCAACACCGGCTTTGAAGGAGAAAATCAGGGATTGGGGATGTGCTGAAGTGACCCTCTCTCTCTCTCTCTCTCTCTCTCTCTCTCTCTCGCTCTGTGTGTGTGTGTGTGTGTGTGTATTTGTTAAACTTTATCTGCTCCTAAGTGTGTTGAATCTCAGCTAGTGTACCAAGAGTGTGTAAAAGAGGAGCTGGAGGAGAAGGGGGACTGAGCTGCAGGGCGACTTCACGGCCCAACTCCAGCCTGAAACTTCATACTCCTCTCTCTCTCTCTCTCTCTCTCTCTCTCTCTCTCTCTCTCTCTCTCTCTCTGTGTCTATGGAGCAAACCAGCAAGTGGTAGTACAGGGCTCAATTAGTGTCAGTGAAATTGATTAATGGGATGAGACATGCAAGGCAAAAGTTAGCTACCACCTCTGAGTGGTTTCATTTCATGCTTATTCTACTCCGTTCCAGTCGATCTAATTATACTGCTTGATGCTTGTGTGTGTGTGTGTGTGTGTGTGTGTGTGTGTGTGAGTGAGTGAGTGTATCCTCTAGTGGTGGGAGGTATACTGCTGTAAACGAGACACTGCAACAAATTTGTCAACGCTTTAAAGTGCTGCATAGTGCAGAGATAAAACGCGCTTTCGGCATCGTGTCGCGTTATTATGACGATTTCTGGAAGTACGGATCCGATCGAGCGTCGTGTTTCGCTACGGTCAAATCCGTTCCATGTGTATACAGAATTTCCTGGATTCTGTTTCCATGAATTCTCGCTTCTGATTGGTCAGAAATGAAAAAAGTTTAAATGATCATATGAACTTGCTTGTTCTAGTATGTTATCGTTTCTATAGCAACAAGCTGCAAGCTTCACATTTCAGAGCTGTGTGTGTAAATATTTGACATTTCATGGAAGGAGCCTCTCCAGTGTGAGCACTTTGTGACGTCAGAACTAAAACCCATAACGTGCGTCAGACGTTTCACACCGTAAACAACGATTATTTTTAAAAACCGCTGATGTGTAAGAGGAATAAATCGGTCATGCTGTTCTAAGAAAATAATCATCTGTATGTTAACACAACCGCTTCATCATGACCAGCTTGTTGTCCATTGTTTTCCTTCACCGTCACGCCTCAGAAGAGTGTTTTTTATGTTTTCCTTTCCTTATTTTTTCCCTTCTTAAAACTGCTTATTAATACCTGTTTGGTCATTTGGATCTGATGTGCGATGTGCTGGTCATTTGATTAATGCTGACGAGTAATCGCGGCCAAACGGAGATGATGAATTACTTTTGTGTCCCGGCGGTTTGTGCAGCGTGGGGCTTCATTTAGCAGGACGAGAGCCACACGCACAGCCTCGAGAGCACCTGGGTGGGGAGATCTCTCTCTCTCTCTCTCTCTCTCTCTCTCACATCCCTCAGTCTATTTTTATGATTCATTTTGCATGTTCAGGAGGGTTTTATGCTATGGATGAGTTAGACCTCTGCATTCTTCCTTCTATTTTTCTTTTTTTTCCCCCCTCTCTCTCCATAGGAAACGAGTCCCCCCCCCCCCTTCTTCCCCCTGTCCATGACACGCGCTGCAAATGAGCCCTTGGAGGGAGCGGGTCTGTTCCTTTAAATGTAGATTTCTGTGGCACCGGTGGCTCTCTGTCACCCAAATTGATGAAGCAGATTTATGACGGCTGCTGGGCACAACAAATTAAGTTGACAGTGATGTATGGGGGGCTAATGCCACCATGATCCCACAGTAGCACCGCCGGACGCTGCTTCCTCCTCCACGCTCTTGTTAGGAAGCCATATAATGAAATTCCACTGACTGATTTGTGTGTGTGTTTTTTTTTTTCTCTCTCTCTCTCCATTCCTCCCTGTCTGCTGTCCCTTTTATTTTATCCTTCCTTATTCTTCTCCTTTCCTCTCCGTCGTCCTTTCTGTGACGACCTTCGATCCCCAGACTCATCCCAACGCCAGCAAACTGCCCCTGAAGGATGCTTTCACCTTTGACGACTACAGGTTGGTTTGTCCTACCGTGTCCCAAATTTGAGCAGCTTCACTGTGTGTGTGTGTGTGTGTGTGTGTGTGTGTGTGTGTGTGTGTGTGTGTGTGTAAGAGAGAGAGAAGAAGGAAGGGAAAAAAATTTCCAGAGTGGTTGTAAAGGTAAGAAAATGGCCTCTTAAAACGAGGCGTTTGTTCTCATTGTTCTTTCATTAGCACCAAATTATCTGTGAGGGAATAATTTATCACTGGTCCCTTTTTATCTTCGGATTGTTGAGCATGATGCAAGCTTCTGCTCCCGCTGGGCAACGTGTGAAAGGAATGAAATAGCATCTTGTCACAGTTAATGAATCCGTCTTCGCTAGCCGCGGAATTTTGAGGATTTTTACTAATTATATCCAGGTCGTTATCAGCAGAGCTACGCCGCCAGGTGCCGAACGTTTGGGCCTTAAGAGTGATCATGAAGAAGCAAGGTGACGTGTTTGTTGACAACCAGATCGCTTTTAGAGAGAGTCTTAACCGTGTTTCGTTACGGTCAAAACCCAACTGTTGTGCTATTTCTGTGAACGAAGCAGCAAGAAAAACCTGAACTATCCATGCGAGTAGTTTTATACACCAACAAGTTTTTAATATGTAGAAGAAATTCAAAGCCAAGACTATCGCTACACTCACTTTACAAACCATGAGGAGTTCATGAGACCAAAACTCTTTCTGTGAGGAATAATTCACCTACAATGTAGTTAGCCCAGGTGGTGGTGAAGCTCCAATAAATATTCTACTTATTGTTATTATTATGATGATGATCAATCAGGTGGGGAAAAAAAACAGATAAAAACTAGAAATATTATGCAGTCACTTAATGATGGAATGAATTAGTTTAGGATGCTTTTGATTAGCCGTTGTATGTTTTCGTATGAAAATATGGGATTGGGTCGTCAGTGTCGGTGCAATAGAGGTCCAGGGCATGCAGTGCAGTCATAATCTAGGGGGTTTGTCCATGCAGAGTGTTGCATGTTTCACACGTGTCTCTGTGTGGGGTTCTCTGGTTTCCTTCAGCCTTTTAAAAACATTCCAGTAGGTGGATTGGTGACTCTAAATTGCTCGAGGGTGGGTGGGTGTGTCACCCCCGTGTTTTCTACCACCTTGAGTGTGATAAAGCTCTCATGATGAATGAATGAACGAATGCTCTGACCCCACCACACAACGATACACAGAGATTTTTATGTGAAATCACACACATGTAAGTGAGAAAATAAATAAATAACTATAGAAATCTTCCATCGCTACTAATTTCCAGCCCAGATATTATAATTCTGACAGCCTCTTCTTTCCGCATCATCTGCTACCAGCAGGACGTCTGAACACGCGGCGGTGTAAAAGTGTTGGTATCCAGCGAGTTTGCATAAATTTCCATAAGCGTGTGAATCTTGATCGATCCGCTTTAAATCGTCTATTTATCAATGAGTTACTGCAGTCTGATGTACGGATTATGGAGTTTAAATCGCGCATTTCAGTCGCACGCTACAATTACAAGTGCAAATATCCTTCGCGTTCTCGCCGCATGTACATCTGGAGCCGAAACAGCTCCGTTCTCTGTTTCCGAGTCGTTAGCACACCGACGTTAAACACGCCGATAAACGAGTTAACGATCTAGAAAATCCTGAATCGGATATTTGGGTAGGTTTAAAGGGTCTATTATTATTATTATTATGATTTTTATTATTATTAATTCAGGTACATAAATCAGCCTTAAGAATTTAAAGAAGGTGATCAGACTCTCCATAAACTATTCAATTCAGTTTGATTTATTTTTATAGCACTTCTGACATCAGTATGAACAGAAGTATAAGAAAAACATATAATGTTTAAAGTTACTATTTATCTCTAACATTTATCCCTGATGAGAAGCCTGAGGCGATGGTGGTGAGGAACAACTCGCTGAGGTGATCTGAGGAAGAAACCCTGAGAGGAACCAGGCTCAGGAGGGAACCTCATCCTCATTTGGGTGACACTGGACAGGAAATAATATGGAATAAAATGTAAATAATT
Organism: Hemibagrus wyckioides; assembly: GCF_019097595.1. Classification (NCBI taxonomy): domain Eukaryota; kingdom Metazoa; phylum Chordata; class Actinopteri; order Siluriformes; family Bagridae; genus Hemibagrus; species Hemibagrus wyckioides. The sequence goes on along the minus strand of NC_080718.1, from coordinate 4,718,157 downwards.
TCCGGTCAGTGGAGTTTCGTAAATTAGACAAAAAAAACGACTCTGGATCCAGTCAGGACAAAATACATGCATCTGTATTAGAGGAGAAAGAGGGTGTGTGTGTGCGTGCGTGTGTGTGCGTGTGCTTTATGAAATGATTGATAAGAATTGATTTTAATAATCTTTGTGTTGTAGGTGGGCCGTATCGTCTGTGATGACCCGTCAGAACCAGATCCCTACAGAGGACGGCAGTCGGGTCACGCTGGCTCTCATCCCTCTGTGGGACATGTGTAATCACACCAACGGCCTGGTGAGTCCTCTCTGTCTCTTTCATACTCTCTCTCTCACACACACACACACACACTCTCTAATATGCTGTCTTTCTCTCTGACACTTTCTGTCTCTCTCTAACATGTTGTCTTTCTCTCTTTAACACTCTGTCTCTCTTGCTAATTCTCACTCTGTCTTGCTGTCTAACGCTCTGTCTCTCTCTTTTGAACACTGCCTCTCTCTCTCACTCGTTCTCACTCTGTCTCTGTCTTTCTCTCGCGCTCGTTCTCACACTCTGTCTCTCTGTCACTCATTCTCACTCTCTCACTCTGTCTCTCTCTCTTTCTTTGTCTCACTCACTCACACAGGCTGTTTACTCGGATTGCTGCTAGAGTTTAATTCTACTATATATATCTTGATCTTGAGCTACTCTCATGACCCGTGTGAGAGAGAGAGAGAGAGTGTGTGTTGTGTGTCTCAGGCTGTTGTGAAGATCTGATTGTGTATATAAGTGTATACCATCACACATATTGAAAGAAAAGAAAAAACCCCCTCTAAAGTAATGTGCTTTTCCCGCTGATTGTACCCGGATCTCCAGGGATATTTTATTTCTATTTGAATAATTTGGCTTTGATTGCGTTCAGCGCCTCACGCCACAGAGCAATATACGTCTTTGCGTGGGGAAATGCGTTTAAACCCGACGCTGAATTTCATGTTTTGGATTGCTGAAAATGGGAGTTATTAGGACGCTTAATGAAATTGCTTTTTAGAATTCCCCTGGTTAAGGTTTTAATAAAAATGCATATTTTTTTCCTCTGTAATAATCTTGTTTATCGTGGAGTTGTGACAAATTGGCTAAGTTTTATTAAATTTTACGAATTTCTTTTTATAGTCATTTGATTCATATTTGTTTGTGTATGCTTTAATTTAGTGGGTGATATTTTAAAATATGTTTAAGCATCTTAACGTGATTATTTCCGTGTGTGTGTGAATGGCTTAGCAATTTCTTTTCATCATCATGAGAAGTGTAAACTTTTGCAGTCCATTTTAACACTTTACTTTCTTCTCAGATTACGACCGGTTACAACCTGGAAGACGACCGATGCGAGTGTGTTGCTCTGCACGACTATAAAGAGGGCGAGCAGGTGAGTGAGATCTGACGGTGTTGTAGCAGAGAAATCCCCCACGGCTCATCGAGCGATATCCAGCCGTCCGATCGGATCAGAAAGCAAAAAGTTTACCCTCAGCCGCAGCCACGTTTTTCGCTTAGTCCGCTCGAGGCCGCGTGACACGCTTATCGGCCGTCGGCCATTACAGGGGCTCGTGGGTAATATCAGAGAGATGAGGCGTGAGGGAGAGAGGTAGGATACGCAGGGTGAACACTGACAGGCCGGGTGGACTCACGGCCTCCCAAACTCCCCCTCTTCTGTGAAATGTGAATTATTTGATAAGATTGGTGAAGGCAGCGGAGGAGGAGGAGGAGTTAGCGCAGGCCGCCATGTGGGACGGACACTGTGGTGTCTGAGAGAGTCTCTCCATTCCAAGCTGTTTGATCCCTGATTTAACGTCAGAGCTCCCCTCTCTCTCTCTCTCTCTCTCTCTCTCTCTCTCTCTCTCTCTCTCTCTCTCTCTTTATCAGTCCCTCTCTCCTCTCCTCTCTCTGCACTATCTGTAAGTGTTATGGGTGTTTATATACGGAGCAGGACTACGTGAGCGGGGTGTGGAAGTGCGGGGCTGATACGATATGCAAACGGTAAAGTTATCTTCCGTCTCATCCCGCAAGGATCACAACACACACACAGGCGATGATCCTGGGAAAAATTCCGCTTTCACCAGTCCAGAACCTTTTAATGAGCTTTTCCTAACGAGGTACAAGGTTTCTACTCGAGTTCATTCCACGAGGGGGGAAAATAAAACCGTGCTAGATATAAAACACTTCACAGCACGCTGTTACGGGAAAATAATCAGTCATGCCTTTAATTCCAGCTACATCCTGTTGATTATTTTTGCACAAGGTGTTTTATTTGTCCATGTTTCTCTTCTCACTCGCGTTATAGCAGTCTCACTTCTTTATATTTCTCTCTGAAGATAAGACAAAAAAACAGTTGAACAAGTTAGTTATTGCTTTCCGTCTTTACTTAGAACACATTTATTCCAACTGTATATGTACCACATTCCCTTATTAATATATTATTATTATTATTATTATTATTATTATTATTATTATTATTATTGAAAGGATTCATTTGCTTATGAATTTATCATCAGCTCTGAGACTGAATCATTTAAGAGTATTTTAATGAATCTTTAAGGATTCATCAGTGCTATTATATTTTAATGATGCTCACTAAACCCTGAAAATATTAATCTCCTTTGTATCTGTTTGCGTGTTTTCCTCTTTCTCAGATCTACATATTCTATGGTACGAGGTCCAACGCCGAGTTTGTCATCCACAACGGTTTCTTCTTCGAGGACAACGCACACGACCGAGTGAAGATCAAACTAGGAGTCAGCAAGAGCGAGAGGCTGTATGCCATGAAGGCCGAGGTGCTGGCCCGCGCTGGAATCCCTGCGTAAGTAAAACTGTAAAGCAACTCATGAGGCAGTGATTGCTAGGTCTAACATAATAATAATATTTATGGAGTTGTAAATCTGTATTAAGTCCTATGGTGTTGGTCCTGTTCAATCATTTCTACAGTAAGACAGAAAACACATCTTAAATTCATGAGAGATAAAGAAAGTCTGCTGTTTATGTAATGTAGCTGCTAACGGTGACTGGAAAACGATCCACTGGTGTTGATTATTTTCCTGTATCAGCATGCCCCAAAGTCTTTTGTGCCTTTACTTGTTCCAGTGTATTATTGTCATTAATTAAAGATTACACTCTCGCTACAGAGAAAACAATGCTACACCTGATAATGCTGTTTGTGTTAGCTAATATTCTGGGGGATGTAGGGATATAGCTGTGTGTGTTGTGCTCAGGGTTAAACGTTTCTGTATTGGATCGTGTTTATGAAGCCCGGGGCACGGGGTAATCGAATTGCGGCACTGCACAGAAAGCGGCGTAATGTATTTGTGCTATAATATCGTCGCCCGGGCCGCCTCTGTATTGTCGCATTGATCAAGCTGTCGAAAAAACGTCGCCTGTTCAAAATTACCTTTTGATTCACCACAAATGATTCTCCTTCCTTCTTTTTCCCCCTCCTGACGTCCGACTGTTGGAATCGGAGATGAAAGGCGAGAGGTTGGACTCTCTTCAGTAATTAAGCACTAAATTATAAATGATTTTTAAAAATGCATCGAGCGCGTCGTCGCTTCAGATCAATCGGTCGTCACGTGACGCGGATGACTCGGCCTGCCGGAGTTAACAAGGCTTCAGTTTGAAGACTTACTTTGATCCTTTTATCTCTGCAGGTCCAGCGTTTTCGCCCTGCACTGCAACGAGCCGCCCATCTCGGCCCAGCTCCTGGCCTTCCTACGCGTCTTCTGCATGACCGAAGGTAAGAGAACGCAGTGTGGTTGCTGGAGAGACACACGCACGTGAAAACGCACTTATTTCATTATTTAATCGCACGGGGGCACAAAAGAAATGAATCCCATAGAGCAAAGGCCACGTGTCTTGTGGATAAACCTCTTCTCACTGAGGCATCGCTATTCATCGTCTGTAGGTTATTATTATAAATGACGCGCGCACACCCTTGTTTTTTTCTTGCAATTAAACACAGAGTAAAACGTTTACACCATGTATCTCGTTTCAGAGGAACTCAGGGACTACCTGGTGGGTGACCATGCCATCAACAAGATCTTCACACTAGGGAACGCAGAGTTCCCCGTCAGCTGGGAGAACGAGATCAAACTGTGGACGTTCCTGGAGACGAGAGCAGCACTGCTCCTCAAAACCTACAAAACCACGTCTGAAGTATGGCAGCAGTCTGAATCTAATTTATTATACGTGCATACATACCTACATATACAATATATAAATACATACACGCATGTGTATATATAAAATATACGTGAGTGTGAGTTTGTGCATATAACGTGTGTATGTATGTATGTATGTGTGTGTGTGTATGTATATATATATATATATATATATATATATATATATATATATATATATATATATATATATATATATATATATATATATATATGTGTATGTGTGTGTGTGTGTGTGTGTGTGTGTGTGTATATATATATATATATATATATATATATATATATATATATATATATATATATATATATATATATATATACACACACATATATATATACACACACACACACCCCAATCTGCTATAACATTATGACCACCTGCGTAATATTGTGCTGGTCCCCCTTTTACTGCCAAAACGGCCCTGACCCATCGAAGGCATGGACTCCACTAGATCCCTGAAGGTGTCCTGTGGAATCTGGCATCAAGATGTTAGCAGTTAGCAGCAGATCTTTTAAGTCCTGTAAGTTGTGAGGTGGGGCCCCCAATGGATGGGACTTGTTTGTCCAGCACATCCCACAGATGCTGGATTGGATTGAGATCTTGGGAATTTAGAGGCCAGGTCAACGTCTCGAACTGATTTGTTGACGTCATCAAACCATTCGTGAACCATTTCTGCTTTGTGTCACGGTGCATTGTCCTGCTGAAAGAGGCCACAGCCATCAGGGAATACCGTTTACATGAAAGGTTGTAGGTGGTCTGCAACAATGCTTAGGTAGGTGGTACGTGTCAAAGTAACATCCACATGGATGGCAGGACCCAAGGTTTCCCAGCAGAACATTGCCCAAAGCATGACACTGCCTCCGCCTTCTTCCCATAGTGCATCCTGGCGCCATGTGTTCCCCAGGTAAGAGACGCACACGCACCCGGTCATCCACGTGATGTAAAAGAAAACGTGATTCATCAGACCAGGCCACCTTCTTCCGTTGCTTCGTGGTCCAGTTCTGATGCTCACGTGCCCATTGTTGATGCTTTTGGCAGTGCACAGGGGTCAGCATGGTCACTGAGTGGTCTGCAGCTATGCAGCCCCATACATGACAAACTGTCCTTCACTGTGTATTCTGACCCCTTTCTATCAGAACCAGCATTAACTTCAGCAGTTTGAGCAACAGTAGCTCGTCTGTTGGATCGGATCACGCGGTCCAGCCTTCTCTCCTCACGTGCATCAATGAGCCTCGACCACCCATGACCCTGTCTCCGGTTCACCACTGTTCCTTCATTTGGACCACTTTTGATAGATACTGACCACTGCAGACCAGGAACACCCCACAAGACCTGCAGTTTTGGAGATGCTCTGATCCAGTGGTCTAGCCATCACAATTTGTCCCTTGATCAAACTCGCTCAAATCCTTACACTTGTCCATTTTTCCTGCTTCTAACATCAACTTTGAGGACAAAATGTTCACTTGCTGCCTAATATATCCCACCCACTAACAGGTGCCATGATGAGATCATCAGTCTAATTCACTTCACCTCTCACTGCACAGTGTTATACCTGATCGGTGTATCTATGTATAGTTACACACACACGATTCCTTACTAAACTATATTTGTTAATAATAAAGTGGTGAGACTTCTGTACCATTCCCAGTGAATGAACGGTTGCTATAGAAATCTGTGATTTGAATTACAAACAGTTGAATCTACTGCCAAAACTGCTGCATCATATATTTAAGTAGTCAGGATGATGATGTGTGTGTGTGTGTGTGTTTCAGGAGGACAGATCCATGATGCAGAAACCCGACCTCTCTCCGCACTCGCACATGGCTATAAAGCTGCGTCTGGCCGAGAAAGAAATCCTGGAGCGTGCCGAGGCCTGTGGCCGTGCCAAGCGCTTGCACTTCCAGAAACAGCTGGATGACGGCGTTCCTCTGCCCGTGTACGAGGAGAGCGACATCGCGCTGCTGGAGAACGCCGACGCCAAGCTGCCCATCGTCTTGCGCCAGCTAGAGGAGGAAGAAGAGGACGATGAGCTGAAGATGCCGCTTCTTAACGGGGCACGAAAGGAGACCGGAGGAGAGACTGCGGAGTCGAGCGCGCAAAGAACTGAGGATACATCCAAAGATCGGGAATAGCGTCGTTCGACACCGTTGCGGATTCCTGCTCCTTATTTATTTTCTGTTTTAAATGACTGACGAATAGAAGTGAAAGCAATCGCAACTAAAACAGCAGTCTATTACTTACAGCTTTTTTTTTTTCTTTTTTTAAATATAGATGAGATGATTTCGGAGGATGTCCTGCTGTTCCTTTCAACCTTTAGAGTTTTAACAGTGCCACACTAGTTTATATATTTATATATAATTTTTTGTTTATTTGAAGCAGGTGGCTCCTCCCACTCAGGAGGACAAAGACTGGGAACTGTATGTGACAAAATGTCATCGTCTGACCCGTGGATCTGATCTGATGGCCAGGGGTTCAGTATGACTGTTTTTGTTTGCTCCTAAAGGAGGCTGGCATTTATTAAAAGAGATTTTTTTTTGTTTTGTTTTACGTAAAAAAAAAAACATACACAAGGTTTCCCTTTACCTGAAACGTAGCGTGTTTTAGTGCTTGGAGCAGAGACTAGCTTACAATCTACACTTTATGTTTAAAGAGGAATGAGAATCACATGCTGGAGCTTATTACGAAACTTAACCTTGTTTAAGTTGCTGTTTAAAATTGTTATAGTGAACTGGTCTACAAAACTCCACCCTCGATCATTGGGAGGCGGTGCCATCACAAAAATGTTAGCTTGGCTTTCATCATCAAATAGTTTCATGATATGCCAAAACATTGGGAAGTAAATCTGTTCAGGTGAGATCTTTTGCATTGTTAAGCAGGTTAAATTCTAAAATACTAAGGAAACGTCTCCTTTTGGTTTTCTGTCAGCTCAGAAGCTAGTCAGAGTTCCCCTCGATAACGGCTAGGTGCACTGATTGAGCCGATCGTTTCTATTCCCTGCGTTCTTCTAGCTGAAGAGTATTCAAGAGTAACATGTGAGCTATACATTACAGCTCAGGTTCAAAGCAACTTTTCACGTCTTTGCTGATCAGCTACGTTTCTGTACAAGTGAAAATTGTGTGCGTTTTTTTTCCACGAAACTGTTACTTTTACATAACGCTTGTTCTGTTAACGTGTTTTGCTAGACAATCGTTTTTTTTTTTGTTTTTTTTTTTTTTTTAAAGTTTCTGGATTCTGCTTTGCTTCTGGATTAATGATATTACCTGAGAAGTCCTGGTCTTTTCAGTAGGACATTTCTCCTGAAGAGAAAGGGACAAAGAAGAAGCTGAGGATGTGTTTGTTTTGCTTGTACTTCGGGAACAGTCAGTATATTTTTGGAAAGTGGTATATATTTTTGTTTGACCTACTGTGATCGAACCTTACGAATGTTAGGAGCTAGACTTTAGAATTATTGAGAAGTAGTCTTGCTCTGAATGTAGTCGGGAATGCGCCGTCGCATCGAACAGTCGGCTAATCGTGTCCTAGCGACGACCGCCTCGGTTGCCGAGAAGTTTGTAACGGCGGGAGCCAAATTCGTTGCGTCGCTAACGTCTGTGGTTCTCTTTAAGCCTTAAAACGGTTTCCTGTGCGGGATTTCTCTCCTCGCAAAACAGATGTTGGTTTTTCGTATTAATAATCGCAGCTCAAATAGTGCTTTACAATACAACTACAAAACACAGATATCTAATATAATAAAGAATTAAAACCAGTGGAGTGATATTAATTTTGTAAATTAGAATCCGAAAGAAAATGTTAACGACTATTTTTGAAAGTTATTCTATCCACTCCAATAATAATAATAATAATACATTTCAAAAAAAGGCTTAAAAATTGATGCTGAAGGGAAAGGATAAGGTTTAAGCTGCTTTTTAAACTTTCCAGCTGAAGCCGGAATAGATATCGAGGGATGACAAATTCCAGATCTTTGGAAAATTAAAATGCAAAAACAGAAAGGCTGCTGGACTTTTTCACTTGGGGAAAGTTGAAGAAAAATCAGATTTTTTTTTTTTTTGGGAAACTGAGCCTGACATGCAGAGATGTACGCATAAGGGTAAGCTTTAAAAAAATAATAATAATAATAAAAGACTCACTGAATCATGATGGTGTTGGTCTGTTTGTTTGCGAAGGGGGAAAAAAGTCGTCGATGTGGACGACTGACCTCTGAGCTCGTAACAGGATACGTCGATCTGGAGAAAGAAAAAGAAAAAAAAGCAGGTTAATTAACTATATTCCTTTTTATTTGCTAATCCAACAAAATGGCTGCTTTTTCTACATTTCGTCTATTAAAGAAACCAAATTATTCGATCAGCTAGCTTCCTCGTTTCTGATTGGTCAGAAGATGTTGAGTAATTATCTGTAACAGCAGATCATATCAAAAGATTATTCATTCAGCGTGATTGAATGCTGAAATCTGATTGGTCAGAAGGGCTGTGTCATTTTTCAGAGGTAGCTCCGGCTGTAACGTGCGAAAGACACGTTAATATAAATGCAGTCGTTGTCATACATTATCGTATATCTGTAAAAACAAGGGCTTGTACAGGGGATGTGCCACATAATCAAAAGAGTAATTATTATAATAATAATAAATTAATAATACTTTTACAGAGAGAGAGGCAGAAGCTGGTGAGGGAACAACTCGTTATCCTGGCTAAATAACGTTGGTAAGAAGAGGAAATGACTCGTCTCATAAACTCTAGCTATAACAATGCTCGATGTTTCGTACAGGAATAAAGGAAGCATTATAAACTGTGGTATATAAGTGAGTAACACTCTCCAGACTGCAGTTATATGAAAATACCACTTTATGGGGGTAGCGGCACTCCACTTGCGTGCTGTGCTACATCACACCACCCTGGACACGTGTTATTTTTATGAAACAGCACGGTCAGTCGTGGGTTATTCTTTGCTGAATCAGCACTGCTCCTCTGCATGGGAGATGAAACTATTTTAAACTGATTACATCACGACAAGAAAATGTAGTTGTGACTAGCTAACAGCTCCGTGATCACTCTTAGCAAAATGTCGAGTTAGCTTTAACGTCCTGTGTTGCTTCAGGAGTCGAAATTGTTCACGTGTACATTACAGAAAAGTCAAGTGTTTACACTGCTGGAAGTCTCCTTGATGCCTTGTTTAGTGTTAAAGCATTTGAAAGTCTCTCTCTATACTCTTCCTCAAATCCTTCATCACTCCGTGTCCTCGGAGGATTCCATCAGCAGCACAGAGAAGCCTCATGGGAAACGCTTTGTGATGAACAGATTAAAGTCCCTCACCTGCAAACATTCAGGTCTTCTACTACCTAGACTTTCGTTCGATGATGATGATGATGATGTAAGGTCACCCCTTTGCTGTTTTCCCTCCAGTGATAAGAACAAGGGTTTGGATTTTATCTAATGTATTCTTGCCCCTTACCACCATTACAAATTTATAAAAGAAACATTATCTTGAATCATTTAATTCGGGGCAATTAAATTTTGAAATATGGCATTCATTATTCATGGGCTCTGAGATAAAAAACCCCCTTTAATCCTTGAATAGATTATTATAATGGGCAGGAGGGTGGGCAGTGGTAAACGGGGGCAGCGCCGAACTTGTCTGGTGTGGTTAGGATCGCTCGTGTCACGTCTGAGAGGAAGGAGTGTGTGCCGCTTCCTCGGCCTGCGCCGGAGTAATCTGGATCATGAATAAAACACTCGCTCTATTAATATACAATGGATCCGAGCGCATTCGAACAGAAATGCTATTGTCATGCACGTATTTACCAATATGTCTCCCTTCCTTTGTCCGAGAACCCAAAGCGTCGCGGTCTGACGTTGGTAGGTTGCTGTGGTTCTTTCGGGTTTTTACGGTCCTGACCTCGGATGTTTACGTAAATCCGATTCCCTGTTTTGACAAAATGTGATCTGACAGGAGATTTTTTTTCTCCATTCTTATTGAGCAGATTTATGCAACGTCCACAGCATCGTGTATTAATGGAGGTTCTTCTGGAGTTCAGGGGCTGGTTGGGACCGGACCAGGACGGGTCGACACACACGACTGTGATAACTTCTGGAATGACTATCCTGGATGGGATCAGAGTGGAACGGGAATCTGTGCAAGAAAATGGCCTTCAGAACAGCTTCTAATGGACAAAAGCTTAGCAACGTGGGTATAAAGTAATGCCAAATGACGCCACAAGGTGGCACTACTTTTTGTTAGGGTAAACTAGAATTTAATTTGTGTACAGAAAAAATTTATTGTGTGTTCCACTTTTCTGAAATTCTCAGCAAATTAAGTAACATGCTTTGCTTCGTTTGGATTTTTTATCTTGCCTAAATAAAAGTACCATGTAGAAATCCCTGCACTCCCTGTGTTTTTGGCTTTTCTTTGCTAACCTGGCTATCCTGTGGCTACTACAGATCACCTCCTTCGTTATGAAAGGAAAGGTCCTTACGTTCAAGGTATTGGAGTGTCTTCATGTGCGTGTCCAATTTTTAACAGCGACCCTTACAAGCCCAGGTGTGGCAGCGTGCCATTACAGCATGATTCGAGTGCAATAAATATACAAATGAATAAATAAAATGAGCAGATCATGTGTCAGTGAATAAGCAAAAAATAAAACAGGACAGTGTTTAGAAATATACATCCATACCATTTATACTGTTTTTTAAATAGCTGTAGAACATTCATTTTTTCCTCTTAAATTTAGATAAACTACAAACTCCAACAATTAGCGCTTTTGAAGTAAAGCTGTAACTGAAACCGGAGACTCCTTCCGTGAACATCCGAGTACAGAAATAATTTCAAATAATTCCACGGTTCTTAATCTTTGTTTAAGCGGCATGTCTGCTGTACAAGCCAATCATAGTAATAGTATAAAAGATATTTTTCTGTGTTGTGTTAACCAAAACCAACACGGAACTACTACTGCTGTGGACAGAACCACTTAGAGACTTTCACGCCATCTCTGGCCTGTCACATAGGTCAGCTTTCGGCAGAAAGGATTTAATGAATTAAGTCAATAATGATCTCAGAAACTACACTGACCTATTAGTTCCTCAAGAAGTCTTGGTTGCTGTTGTTATTTACATTTACATTATTTACTGTCCAGTGTCACCAAAATGAGGATGAGGTTCCCTTCTGGGCCTGGTTCCTCTCAAGGTTTCTTCCTCATATCACCTCAGGAAGTTTTTCCTCACCACCTTCACCTCAGCCTTGCTCATTAGGGATGAATGTCAGGGATAAACAGTAACTTAACTTCAAACTTCATCATTTTTTATGTTTCTATACTTCTGTGAAGCTGCTTTGAGACAATGTCCGTGGTTAAAAGCGCTGTACAAATGAAATGAATTGAACCTTCGGATCAGATTCAAGCATTCAAAAGTACTTCTATTTTTAAAAATAATTCTACGAAGCTATTATTAGGACGCTGTGTACGTCACTTATGATAAGGTGCTTTTGTATGATTTATATCTGGCTTCTTTAGGTGTTACCACTGCGTCACAGCTAACCGCTACCACGTAACTGCCAAAGCACGAAAAAAATGGAAACTTTGTGTTTGCTGCATGTGATTAAATTAGTCTAATAAACCAGCATAAATGTTGTGTTTACAGGGAGATCAGTAGAGTAGCACAGCCCGTATTAGCAGTGAAAGTGTTAAGGCTGTCGCAGTAGCCACATGTAGGTTTGAGAGCGCTGCAGGCGGTTGGAGGCTTCTCACAACTCGATTCTGACTCTGTAAAGGTGAGATGTTGTTGGACTGTACACTGCCTGTGGTTTCTGCGCAGACCGTTTCAATGGTTCTCGTGCTAACGGTAATGTATAAAAAACGCTCGAACTGCAATAGCACCTGCTGACTGTTTGTTTGAAGTGGTTGCCATTAAGCGGTCATATTTCCTTCTATCTGCTGCTCATCGGTTTCTCTTTTTTTCTCTTGAGAAAAATCAACTTTTCAGTGTGGTTCAGTATAAACATCCACCGTGCACTGAAATCATTCAGTTTATAAAAGAGAATTCAAAGGGATGGATTTTCTGTAAAGTGTGTGAACTTATTTAAAGACTGTACAGAGCCATCAGAGCTCGGGGTGTGCATGTGCTTGGGGTTGGGGTTGTATGTGAAGAGGGGGAAGAGAGAAGAAGAAGAAGAAAAAGACTGAGAGAACTAAACCTGTGTATGTGGTTAGTGAGAGCTCATGAGAATTATGTTTCAGACAGAGAAAAAGAGAAAAGCAGACATGAATATTTAGTGTATCCATTTTTATACACATACAACCATCCAGAATAAATCTTTCATTTGTCCTTTCAGTAAACAATCCATCAACAAGTCATCTAACTATACATTTGGCCAATTTTTCCATCCATCCATCCATCCATCCAGTGAAGTATCCATCTGTTCATCTCATCAACACATTCGTCTAAATAATCAATCATCCTAAATCCACCCACCCATCCACTCAAGCTCCACAAATTAAAAAAAAAAAACTATTCATCCTATAATCCACCCATCTAACCAACCAACCAACCATCCATCCATTCATCAATCCATCCAATCAACTATTCATCCACCCAATAAAGTATCCATCCTTTCATCCCATCAACACATCTAATCAACTATCCTAAATCCACCCACCCACTCGATTTCCACAAATTGAAAAAAAATCCGTTGTTTAATCTACCAACCAACCAACCAACCACTTATCCATCCATCCACCCTATCAACCATCCATCTATCCATCCATCCATCCATCCATCCATCCAATAAAGTATCCATCCCATCAACACATTCATTCATCTAATCAACTATCCTAAATCCACCCACCCAGTCAACCACTCAAGTATCCACAAATTTAATGAACTATTCATCCTTTAATCCACCCATCAAACCAACCGACCAACTAACCAACCAACCATCCATCCATCTATCCATCCATCCAACTAGTCATAATCCACCCACCCTTCTAATCTACTATCTGCACTTTCACCCATCCATCAGCACATCTAACTTGTCTAGTTGATGATAGTCATCCATCCAGCCGACTAACTAACCAACCCAAATCTGCTAACCATCCAACCAACTCAGCAGGGTTAGTGATGAGTGAAAGGTTTAGTTTTTATTATTACTTTATCTATAGAAGAGAAAAAAAAACTAAAAGTTTGCTCAGACTCAGCCATGTGGTCTGATGCAGAAGGCAAAATTGTATGTACTAATAAAAATAATATAATAATAATAATAATTACTAATAATACTGAACATTCTACATGGTGACCTAGCGCTCCTTAAAACTAAAAAGAAAGCAGTATTCATTCTCTAACAGTAGAACTTGCTCCTCTTATCTCCTGCTCATCGTTTTTCTTCCCTCTTGAGAAAATCAAGTCTCTCTCTTTTTCTCTCTCTCTTTTCTCTCTCTCTTTTCTCTCTGTGCTGTTTAAGATTTAAAAAGGTGAACTAATACCTACACAAACATGAGTGCCAGGCTCATGGACTGTATCTGAACACAAGTTACACTTCCTAACAGCAGCTGGTAGTGAATTATGAACTACTCCCCAGCTCACTTTTTTGCTATGTATGTTTTTTTTAAGTAGCACTTTTTAAAGCTGTGCTTGTTTATGCACTGAAGGCTTAACTTGGGTAAATATTTGCTGGATATCTGCTCAGAGAGACCAGCCATCAAAGGTTTAGATTTTTGGCATTGCGTGGCCTTGAACGAATGTTTCTCGCCTAAAAGCAGCCCCTCTTCTGCTCCCCACTGGCCCGAGCTGTTCTGCTTGAAAGTAGCAGGAGTTCAAGCTGCTTTCCTATTCCTTTTCAGTAGCATTTAATTTTTAATCCCATTTAAGGCGACTGGAAATAGTATTTTGCAACAGTGAAATCATTTATAATTGATGCCTTGTCGTAGCTAATGCGGCGGCGTTGTTTAGAAGTCGGTATGATGTGTGAGAGAACGTGAAACCAGAGTCTTGACCTGGAGCCCGAGCCATGCAACTACTCATACAAGCAAATGCTGTGCTCATGTGGCACCTTGAATCCAGCATAGACACCGATATATAACGGGGCATCCTATACATGTTCTCTTCAGTGTACATGTCTCACCCCTAGGGGGTAGGTCTTGCTCTAAAATAGCAGCGTTTTACCAGCATTTGTTGTCAGAATTTTGCGAATCGTGAACGCAATTCCGTCTTAATATACCATCTCTATTTTGGGACGGTTTCCACCCCCTGGTGATGGCTTGAAGCTGTTAGTCAGTGTAGATGATGCTGAAGCTAACGAACATCTAGGGCACAACTCTACAAAACACACGGGCTCTTATAGAATACGGTTCTGGTTAAAGTAGACAGACGTGGAGGAAGGTAAGGCGGCAGTGCAAAAGCCTCCTCCTTCAAACAAAGGCTATTCCAAGCTATTCCTGGTTCTCCATATATTGCTACCGGGGGGTATGTTTGGGCCTCCTGGTGGTCCAGTGGCAGGATGCCCCGTGCTCATTGCCACAGCCCGGGTTCAATTTCCAGGCAGGAAGCTAACGCAGCCACTGAAGAGTTAACTCTCAGTGCCGGTCCCAAACCCCTGATAAAATGTGAGGGTTGCGTCAGGGCATCTGACTTAAAACCTGTGCCAAATCAAGACATGCGGGCCAAATGATCCACTGTGGCGACCCCAAACAGGGAGCAGCCAAAAGAACAACAACTACCGGGGGGTATGTTTAGAAGCTGTTTGGTATCTTAAACACTATTGAGGGTCAAACACTTCATCGTGAAATCGTCTGTTATAAATACGGAATCAAAACACAACACTTGAGCCATTTCATGGGGAAGAAACCGGAGGCTGTATGCTCAGATCTGGAACACATAGAGCAAAGCATAACCATCTCAAATCTATAGTGCAGTATTGGGGGGATGGCGTTGCCCCCAAGAACCCTTGGGGGTGGTGGTGGGGGTATGTGAAACGAGAGGCTACGTGACCGTGACAGGCTTCGTCCATCCCTGCAGAGTTGTTAATCCTCGTCACCCTGCACCAGCACAAGAGAGGGGGACATCATTCTCTATTCTCGCAGGTCAGAGTAGGAACAATTAAGTGTGGAGGGCGCGGGGGGCGCCGCCGAGCACCGGCCGACAGTTGATGAATGTGCAGGCAGGCTGCAAGTGACAATATGCAGACAAGCGAGATCATTTGCAAATGGATGCAGGGAGACAGAAAAAGGGAGAGGGCTAGATGGAGAGGGAGGCAAAGCCAGGGGGAAGGGGCTTTAACCCTTTCCGGGCATGTCTTTCAAGGAGAAAGGGGAAGGTTTGACGGTATCGACGGGCCATTTGATGCTGATTCGAAAATAAACGGTTTAGAAGAAAACAGGTCCAGAGATTGGCATGGAACCTCATGTCGAGTTTCTGATGATCCGTCAAAATTCGTCTAGTTTGTACTCCAAGGCTGTAGTGGTGGATGGCGCGGTAAGGAAAACCCCTCTTCCTATGAAGAGCGGATAGTTAGGTTGATGGGCAAAGGATGATCTAAATGAAATCAAAGCCCATTAGCCTGCTAGTGACAAAATAAGGAACGGTGCTAGTGAGTCAACCCTCCCATTAATCATGCTCTCTTGTGATATGTTAATCTGACAGCATCTATATTTAATGCCATGAAGACCTGAAGACGTTCTTTTCTGTCCATCACAGACGGAGTGGCCTTAAGTAGGCTAATGTGACTAATCAGTTTATTCCTGTTTAACACTTCTTCTGAAAGCGCTAATTAAAATAAATAAAAAAAAATGCTCAAAAACAAGTGTCCCTTGTCCTTGTCCCTCATTTGTATGCGTGTACGTTGGCCCCAAATCTGGCTTCACGTGCATGCAGGATACATAAGACACATAATACTGTCCTTGAGGGCCAAACCCTCCCCCATGATGAGTGCAGAAGGAGAAGGACAGGCAAATGAGGCAGCACGGATGCGTAAAGGTGGGCGGTAGGACTGAAACACGCTCTCGAAAACAGAGAGTCCAAGCACGAGACAAAGGCACCGCCGGCCCGGGTTCCTCCTTCACCTCTGCAGCTCCTTAATTGACCTCGGGGTGTAAAATGAGCTGTAGACTGGAGCTTCACTTAAGGATCTGACATGTAGATCAATCAAGGCGTTGATCCTAACAGCCTTAACAAGGTGCATGTCTGAGACTCGGAGGACATCCCGGGCAGCTCGTAGTCTCCTCTCCCTCTCTGTCAAAGCCTGTGGAGTTCTGCTGAACCGAGCTGTTTTACGCTCTTCCAGTGAAATACACATGAACGCTCACTGATCGTTAACTAAATGAACACGAATATGTAATCTGATTGGTGTTGATAAATTTTCTGTGATAGCAATAACGACAGTAGGTTCAGCAACTCGTTTTAATATGGTTTTTATAGTAACAACTTACACAGGGACTTGTATTAGAAAATTGTTGACATTTTCTGGGAGGATTAGATAATTCAGCATTTATAGAAGCAGTCTCCAGTGTTGGAGCAACAAAGCTGTACTGAAGTTTTCCCACACGGGAAAGTCTTTCCTGTTTCTGAACAAAATGACAAGCTGTCTTAGTTATAAGAGAGGCTGGTGAGATGTGAGAACAGGAACTGATTGGTTTTATGGATGTTAAACATCATTAATATAACTATAAATAGATTTGGCAAACTGCTGTGGAATATGATACATAAAAATATTATTATTATTTAATTATTATTAATATTATCACCATGTTTCTAAACTATATACAAGAAGATGGATCCCTGATGCTTAAAGGCTCAACAACATCCCTGAACACGCATCCAGATCAATACAGAAAACGATGTGGTTGTGCAGTGACCATTCCAGTGTCCACTTTCGGTCTCAAACAAAAGCCAGTCGAAGATGGCATGTGTACGCACGTGGATGTGCTGAAATGAATATGGAGGAAGGTCTGATCATTTCTGAAAAGGGGTGGCAATAGTTTTTAAAACTAGTATTTTTCAATTGAGAAAAAAAATTCACAACACTTCACTGTTTCTAAGTACCCCAAGGCCGGGGATGGAGTCGGACCTGATTAAGCTCCTCCTACCCGTGTGGAGAAGAACCAAAAGTCCAAAAATAGAGCGAGATTGTAGTTCAGGTGTCGTGGTTCAGGTCCTACGCCTGGACTTTTGATTCTTCAGCAAGGAATCTATGACTGTAGGCTATATTTATATATACGCACATAAATATATCTATATTCTTCACTCGTTTTTTTTTAAAGAGCACTAATACAGAAACCATCCATCCATCTCTCTATTTAGAGCCAAAAAAAAAAATCCATCGCATACGTCTTGCCAAGCTGCCTTGTAAGGGAAAAAACAACAACCTCAAAGTCAAAATTAAATTAGATGGAGACAAACTAATACGCCATTTCATTTTTATGAATAATTAGTGGCGTGAAAGTCCCCGGTGGCCTCGCCTTGAAGAGGATCAAACTTCTAATGCTCTTAAGATTGTCTGCTATTTTTTATTTATGGCATTTTTATATACTTTGTTGTCTCTAGATCCCTTGAAAGTACTTCATTGTATCTGAAGCGGTCTTCCTGTAATAGAATTCCGGCTGGTGTTCGGAGGCTCCGCAGTCGTTGTTTCTGCGCTGTGTGTTTTTCTAATAACCGAAGAGTATTACAATCTCTTCACTGGTACACGGACAGAAGGGTTGGGGGGGGGGACGCAAAAATGAATTTGTGTCTATCTCGAGATCAATATATATACGAGGAAGAAACAGACAATGGCAGGCTGGAGCGGCGAGAGATAATATTTGGAAGTGTGGCGCTGGTTTTTTTTTGACATCTGATGATTTTTCGCTTGTAAAGAAAAGAAGTCGGAGTGGGCGTGTCTGTGCTTTATGGCATGAACTGATGTCTAGTTCCTACTTCATCATTAACCATTGTTTCATCTTTCACGGAGTCACCATTGGGAGGAAACCGCAGAACCCGTAGGAAACCCACACGTTGAACACAGACAGTTTCTAGAGCTCATGTTGGAACCAGTGACCCTGAACTGGTGAGCTGTGAGGTGGCGACACTGCTCGCTGCACGTTCTTTAGTAGAACAAAACTCCATTTATATGCAAATTGCATTAGGTGATGTAACACTGCATTATTCTGGACAACTAGTAAACGTTCAAAAGATCTCGTTATAAATCTGAATATTTATACAGAGCAGCTGTGTGTGTGTCGTTGACCCACACACACACCTCTACTCTTGGGACGAAGTTCACGCCTATCGGTTTGTTTACTGTGTCTCAATCAGAGCACAATGGATATCTTTTATTATGTTTAAACAATTTGTTGGCTATTCGGTATGGACAAGAGGATGGGAAGCAATAAGAAAGTGAATTTAAAATGCACTAGGTTGTGTAGATGATAAATACTGCCCCTAGTGGTCTGGAACACTTCTGCAGTGAAGAACGTGAAGGATTTCTGTAAAGCTTTGCTTCAGGTATTTCCAAGCTCAACATACACAGACCATTTCCTCTGACCCGTCCTGCACTGTGTATTCTGACACCTTTCTATCAGAACCAGCATTAACTTCTTCAGCAATTTGAGCAACAGTAGCTCGTCTGTTGGATTGGATCACACGGGCCAGCCTTCACTCCCCACATGCATCAGTGGGGGAGCCTTGACCGCCCATGACCCTGTCACCGGTTCACCCCTGTTCCTTCCTTGGAGCACTTTTGATAGACACTGACCACTGCAGACCGGGAACACCCCACAAGAGCTGCAGTTTTGGAGATGCTCTGATCCAGTGGTCTAGCCATCACAATTCGGCCCTTCATCAAACTCGCTCAAATCCTCACACTTGTCCATTTTTCCTGCTTCTAACATCAACTTTGAGGACAAAATGTTGACTTCCTGCCTAATATATCCCACCCACTAACAGGTGCCATGATGAGGAGATACTCAGTCTTATTCACTTCACCTCTCACTGCTCACAATGTTATGGCTGATTATAGAATCCATGGAATACATATTGTATATATTGTGTATATATTTTATTTTAAAATCATTGAATTTTAAAAACAAGTAGGAAATCAGATAAGACTCGGGTGATGGAAGTTAGAGAACGTGTGAAACATCTTAGCTGGGAAAAACATTGCTGGGAATTGTACACGAGTACTTCACTCCTGTTCTGACTCTATCTCATGGTGTTCCATAAATTGCTGGAACGCTTTCTGGTGCATGTATGAAAGGGGTTTTATAGATGAGCCTCGAATATATATATATATATATATATATATATATATATATATATATATATATATATATATATATATATATATATATATATATATAAAACATATATATATCCCCCTAATCCCTCTGTGTGATCTTCAGACAATCGTCCTGACAGCAAGGCTAGTTGGCCGGCTGGAGATGCGGCGTGCCACAACCCATCTCATCTTGCGCTCCTCTCATCTCTGCGGTGTGTCCACCTGAGCGTCCGGCTCCTGCGCTCCTGTCACTCCTCTGCCGGTCAGCCTGAGCACCGCACAACTTTGTTTTTAGGTCAGGACACAGGGAACGGGTGAGTGGGTGATGAAGATACGCTGAGACACCGGCGCATCTCCTGGTGTAGCCTTAGTGCGGAAAGTGCACATTACCGGGAAAGTATTCTTTGTCCAACCTGAGACTCGCTTATGTTCTTGTATCTAGAATTAAAATCTGCAGAAACACACACACACACACGCGTCTTTATTTATAACTTATTCATATACCCTTACCCTTTATTCCACATATAAGACGGATCACCCCACTGAAGCACCTTCATACTAATAGAAGGATTGGTGAGGGAGAAAAAAAAATTTTTGTTAATTCTTACTCAAGTGTATTATATTAAATCATACGATGCACAAAGTATAAGGTAACTCTCTGTATGTGTGTGTGTGTGTGTGTGTGAGAGAGAGTGAGCTCTGCTCTGACCCCTTTTATATTCATTAAATCAGCTGCTTTGTCAAACCTAAATGAACACCTGAGCATTTAAAGGGTTAAACTTCTTGCTCATGTGCTTGCCAATGAATTTCAGTCAGTTAAACTCTTAAACTCAACCTTTTGTTCATTCTCAGTCATTATGGTTTTCCACTAGAGGTGATTGTTCAGCCAGAAGAGGGCAGCGGTATGCAGTTAACGTGCAAGAGCGTAATTAATGAGAGTCGATTGACCCGTGATCCGCGGCGGCGGGGACGGAGACCTCGGAGTGCGGCCCGGTCGTTACGTGAAACGTCTCGAAGCGGGATTCCAGCTGCACGCAGCTGTGCCATGAGGATGTGCTGGGTTTAATCGCACAGTGATCTTGTTCTGGGAGGAGATATGACGGATATGCTGTGAGCTATGATACGTGTGTGTGATGCGATTGTGTGTTCGCGCCGCCCTTTTAGGACTTGCTAATCTGCTGATGAGCCCGTGATTTTAATTCCAGATAAAGGACGGATTGAAGAGATAATCGCTATTCCGCCTACGCTAATTTATCAGTCACCTCTGCATAATTAAGGGCAGGCGTGCTATTGATAACGGATTAAGGTTCGCGCACGTGTGAGGCGGCCCGCTTCCTCTAGATGCTGCGTTGTCTGTGCCGGCTGAAAAGGTCAACCGATAGAGCCGTACATCTCTCTACATCTTTCTATAAACCTCCTGTCTCTCCGTGTCCTGCACCGCCGACGACATTGAGATGGCTGATAACGTTCTGTGACTGCGAGGCCCTTCTCCCTGATCCTGAGCTGATGAATCGAGCAGCCGGAGAGGAAAAAACGTGAAACAAGCAGATAGGAGCGAAAGAAGGGGCCGAATTAAGGTCCTGCGGAGATGGCGGGGTGGAGAAAGGGGGACGTGGCCGGGTCTGCGAGAGCCAATGCACAGCCGGGAGCACAGAGCCGGCGGCGATAAGACACGCTAGAACTTAATCTTCTAAAGTGCTGATGGAGCTGGATGGGAAGCAATAAGGCCGGAACTGCCGCTTCCCAAAGAGGACACCATTATTCAACATCGGAGAGCGTATCTGGATAAAAGCAGCCTGCGTGTGTGTGCGCTCTCATCTACATGTGTGCGAACATGTGTTTCTTTATCTATTATGCATCATCAAAAGCACTAATCTCCATATACAGTGAGCGCTGAACGCTTTAAAGGAGCAGTCTGTATTTTTTCTTAGAGCCCTCTGCTGCCTGGGCGATGAATTGCAATAAAACTGCAACGAAAGCATTTAACAAACTTTTCCTGTACTCTGTATCTGAAACACTGGCACCACGAGTCGTTTTTTTAAGGTAACATTTGTGCGAATAAGCCGCTAGGACTCGTCTGGTGGGGCAGGGCCTATTTCAGGGCCAGAAAAATCGCACGGCAATATTGAGAAATAAAGCAAAGCATCATTTAAATTGTAACAAGAAACATTTCCACATTTTATAATCTCTGCGCCACAAAATAAAGAATTAAAGAATTAATAAAAAATGAAAAAAATAACAGCAGAGTGTTATCTACTCATGGTGCCTTTCTGAATAAAGTATTTGCATTTACGCTAAAAGAAATCTAACTTTAATGGCTTGCATTAATCTTTCTTTTCTAAAATTTCTTTTGGAAATGGAGTTTTAGCTTCAGTTTTTTTCAGCATGTCAGTCTATTTATTTATTTATTACATAAATGGTTTCCTACATTACCCACAATGCCACACTTCTACCTGCTGATAACCTTGTTTCTTTCTTTCCCCTTATTAAACACCGTTGTAACTCTTCTAGGAACAGGGATTTTAAGCAACGGTGGATGTAGGGACAGAAACAACAACTGGAAATAAATCAGGCTTCACACCGTAACCACGGAAATGGAAGTCACTAAGAAGCAACTCTAATGCTACGGTGGAACGGAGAGTTCGGTCGTCTTTGTTGGATATGAAAATGTTCCTTAACACCACAAGAGAAGTATAACTTTATGCATTAGAAGATACACTATATTGCCAAAAGTATTCGCTCACCTGCCTTGACTCGCATATGAACTTAAGTGACATCCCATTCCTAATCCATAGGGTTCAATATGACGTCGGTCCACCCTTTGCAGCTGTAACAGCTTCAACTCTTCTGGGAAGGCTGTCCACAAGGTTTAGGAGTGTGTTTATGGGAATTTTTGACCATTCTTCCAGAAGTGCATTTGTGAGGTCACACACTGATGTTGGACGAGAAGGTCTGGCTCACAGTCTCCGCTCTAATTCATCCCAATGGTGTTCTATCGGGTTGAGGTCAGGACTCTGTGCAGTCCAGTCAAGTTCATCCACACCAGACTCTGTCATCCATGTCTTTATGGACCTTGCTTTGGTCACTGGTGCACAGTCATGTTGGAAGAGGAAGGGGCCAGCTCCAAACTGTTCCCACAAAGTTGGGAGCATGGAATTGTCCAAAATGTCTTGGTATGCTGAAGCATTCAGAGTTCCTTTCACTGGAACTAAGGGGCCAAGCCCAGCTCCTGAAAAACAACCCCACACCATAATCCCCCCTCCACCAAACTTTACACTTGGCACAATGCAGTCAGACAAGTACCGTTCTCCTGGCAACCGCCAAACCCAGACTCGTCCATCAGATTGCCAGATGGAGAAGCGCGATTCGTCACTCCAGAGAACGCGTCTCCACTGCTCTAGAGTCCAGTGGCGGCGTGCTTTACACCACTGCATCCGACGCTTTGCATTGCACTTGGTGATGTATGGCTTGGATGCAGCTGCTCGGCCATGGAAACCCATTCCATGAAGCTCTCTGCGCACTGTTCTTGAGCTAATCTGAAGGCCACATGAAGTTTGGAGGTCTGTAGCGATTGACTCTGCAGAAAGTTGGCGACCTCTTCGCACTATGCGCCTCAGCATCCGCTGACCCCGCTCCGTCAGTTTACGTGGCCTACCACTTCGTGGCTGAGTTGCTGTCGTTCCCAAACACTTCCACGTTCTTATAATACAGCTGACAGTTGACTGTGGAATATTTAGGAGAGAGGAAATTTCACGACTGGATTTGTTGCACAGGTGGCATCCTATCACAGTTCCACGCTGGAATTCACTGAGCTCCTGAGAGCGACCCATTCTTTCACAAATGTTTGTAAAAACAGTCTGCATGCCTAGGTGCTTGATTTTATACACCTGTGGCCATGGAAGTGATTGGAACACCTGATTCTGATTATTTGGATGGGTGAGCGAATACTTTTGGCAATATAGTGTAGGTTTGCGTTTAGTTCTGGAGGTTTCGGTTGAACTCTGATAGCAAAGTTGACTTCCTGTGTGGTCACTTGGGGTCTCTGGTGTCATTATGAGCAAAGTTTGAGACCTCTCCAGAAAATAGTTTTGATTCTAAGCATCTGTGACCAAACTGCTCCAAAAAAATCCATTGAAGGAAAAGTATCGTGATTGAGATTGAGATTGTAAACACAATTCGAATTCAACACACCTCATCTGCACCTTTCGTCAAGAACATCTGTGTCGCCTCTTATAGAGTCTTTAACATCTCTTTGTGTTGTCGGGACAGTGCACAGCCGCAAACATCTCACACAAATACCTGAAATAACACAAAACTACATATTAACACCAGAATCACTAAAAACATCAACGATATTGTAATATTAATGCACTGAATGTGTTTATCTTTAATACAGTAGCCCTGCTATGGCAGGAAGTGTCTGATGTTTTCACCTGCTTAACCTCCTCATGCACACACACACACACACACACACATATGCACACACACACACACACACACACACAAAATTACTGGTGTGGAGGCCATGACAGGAGCTTTCCTTTCAGCAAATATTTACATTTAAAAAAGCTACAACAAATCCAAAACATACACATAACAACACAATACAGCTGTTAACTAACTAATTGCTAATTAATTCAGTTTACTAAGCTAGCAATTATTAGTTATATCTCCTACTATCCAGAGGAAAGATCAACAAACAAACAAACAAACCCTTACATTGTCTTTCTTTTTGCTCTGACTCTTCGCTTTTGGGCTCCATTGAGACGTTTATAATGAGAATGTTTTTCCAGAACTTTCCAAATTCCTGGGAATTCTCCGTTACAAACTTCAATTAGATGCAGACTCATAATTAACCGCCATTAGCCAAGTCTCAATCACGTGACCAAAATGCTCTCATCCTATTGGATAACACGCGACCTCACTTATTTAAAACAAACAAAAAAAATCAAGAAATGTTGAATTAAGAAAAAATAATCGAGTATTTCACAAGGAAGTAGTCTAAATTTAATGCCATGTCATGGTGCAATATATATATATATAGCGTTTATGGAGTATTTCTAAAACATGGAAGTAAACAAGAAGCACCGGGATGATGTCAGCACCACCGCTGTTATAGCCACTCCCCTAGATTTTAAGCTTTGTTTATATTGCTTCATAAAACCATCCATCCATTTTCTATACCTGCTTTATTCCTAATTAAGGTCATGGGGATCTGCTGGAGTCACAGCACACATTTGGCAAAAGGCAGGGGTACACCCTGGACAGGTCACCAGTCCATCACAGTGCCACACATATAAACAGACAACCACACACACGCACACTCACTCCTATGGGCAATTTAGAATTACCAATCAACCTAATGTACATGTTTTTGGACTGTGGGAAGAAACCGGAGTACCCGGAGTAAACCCACGCAGGCACGGGGCGTTCATAAAACTAATCTATATATAATATATAATATTTAATATATAATATATACGGTGTATATATATGTATATAATTATAATGTAATTTATATAAAATTATAATATTATAATATTCATATAATAAAGGATATTTCTGTGCACGGCTTCTGCTACATAATTATTTAAAAAAATAATGTTCAAAGAGAGAGCTAAATTATTTTTTTAATTCTATATTTAAGTAGTTAAAATTCAATTAAAAAAAATGTATTATGATCATGAGCTTTGGAAGAAATAATTACATTTAATTCATACAGACAATTTACTTATTTAATAATCATCATAATTAAATTCATTTTTTAAATTTCCTTCATATTATTTATTTTATTATACAGCATGAGAATTTCTGTTGTTAAAAAAAACAACACATTTTTACTCACTTTCTTCCTCTTTTTTTTTATCTCACCACCGACATCTTTAAATGCAATTAACAGATTATATCATGCGCATTTAATTTTTGTCCATTTCTTGCCACTTTACTCTCTGTCTCTCTCTCTCTCCCTCTCTCTCTCTCTCTCTGTCTCTTTCTTTCTCTCTCTTTTAAGATGTAACTGTTACATCTGTAATTTAAATTTTTACTATGCAAACATAAAGCGAAGTTTTTTAAATTGTGTGTGATTTGATTTGAAATCCCTACACACACACACACACACACACACTTTCTCTTTCCTCAGAGCCATCAGAGATTCAACAAAACCCAAACTCGGATGAAAAGCTATCACACGAGACGCCGGCGTTTCTGCTGGGGATCTGAACATCTCGTTCTCCGCCCTTTAATCCGTGCGAGTCGTCAGCTCCAGCTCTCAGCGTGTAGGTCTCGTGGAAGCTAGGCGTGAGTACGGGAAGAGTGAACTCCACAGATTGAGCTTACACTTCTGCTTGTAGATGGAGCTGAAAGTATTAAAAGCTTATGAAGTTCTACGAGTGAGTGTATCCCGGCTTATCTGATTTAGTCTCTCTGATAGGACGGCCCTCACCTATACTTGCTTCTCTCTCTATATATATTTTCTATATTTCTCTGTTCCTCTCTTTCTCTCTCTCTCTCTCTCTTCCTTGTGACATTTTTTCCTCACCCGCTGTAGCACTTCCAGTGATGTCAGGCCTGGTGCCGTTTCCAAACAGAGCTGTTCCACTAAACAAAAACTGCCGATTAGATAACCACCTATGGGACGGATAAGAGAAAAAGGTAGCTAATCATCGTAAATGCGTGTCTTTGGCAGCGTTTGACTTTTCAATCTGATGCCAAGTTTTCTCTCTCTCTCTCTCTCTCTCTCTCTTTCTCTGTCTCTTTCTCTCGGGATCGACGGAATTGAAACTGCTATCCGACTGCCAAGCAAACTGATTTAGTCACACTCCACTACCATTTTTCTTTTCGAGCAATCCTGTACTGAATGCTTGAGAAAGCGGGCACCTCTGTCTGGAAAGGGATCGCCAAGAGGGACTGCCAGTTTCAAAATGGCCGCCAAAACCAGGGATAAAAGGAGGCCATTATAGTCCATCAGGGATCCTTTCTTGTAATGTTATAACATTTTATACCAGAGCGATGTTGACTTCTTGGTTCTGATTGGTCAGAAGGTGATGATTAAAATGTATCTAATCATGGATATGTTCAAGCTTTCTGAATTCAACAAGAATAAATGTTATTTTAGAAGCATAAAGAGAACATGATGTTCTCTAATCAATATATTAGTAAGGAATTTAGGAACATACTGTTACAGGAAAATAATCAACTTCAGGGTGATGAGTGACCCCCGCTTCAACACACCACCCCCATGTTCATTATTTTACCGTAACACAACAACAACAGAGTGCTTTACTTCTTACTTTATATGTTTTAGGTCTAAAACTGCTGTTCACTGTTCACTCTTTAGTGGACTATTTTGCGAGCACAGCTTCCATGTTGGAAATACAAAGTTCATGTATGAAATCCCACAATGCATTGCTCAGTGTTCGAGAGCAGTTACAGGTTTTAGGTAGAACCGTTGAAGCAAGTTTCCCTTTCAGAAAGTAGAAAACTTTTTTGAACCATCCAAGAGCTTTTATGGTTTGAATGAATGTGATTCTTTTTCATGATTCATTTCGACTCACATGATTCATTTTTTCACATGTGTTTTCTTTCCATATGATACATTTCATTTTTCATTTTTTTAACTCGACTCATGTGACTCATGCATATCATTTGACTCCCTTTAAGTCGATTCATTTGATTCCTTTTACACATGTGATTTCTTTCCATGTGAATCATTTATTTTTCAAATTTAAGTTTTCTCATTTGACTCATTTATTTCCACATGATTCATGTTTCACATTTGATGTTTTAATCTGATTTCTCTCCACACGGCTCATTTATTTATTTATACAATGTTCATTTTTTCACTATAATCATCTATAGCCAAATTCATCACATTTTTTCTCCACCAGTCATTTACTTTTACCTGATTCCTCTGCATGTGACTTTTTTTTCCTGCATATGAATTTACTTCTCATATATTTTTTCCACTCTTCATCATTCATTTATCTATACAAGATTCATCTCCCTCCCACACGATTCACTTATTTTCAAATGATTCATTTTCTCATGTGATTTTTCACCTGTTTCATTTACTTCCACATAATTATCAGGACTTTTTTTCCAGGATGATTCATTTATCTTTACAGGTTAATAGATTTGACATGGTTTCATGGTTATTTTTTCTCTCAGATCATCATTTTTCAGATGAGCTGGCCTGATTCCTTCTTTTTTCACATGATCTTACAGTCACGAAATGTGAAAATAAATCATCACATTATGTGTGCATCATGTTTTCTTTTCTGTAAGGGTTATTAGACTATTTTAGGGAAAATAAAAATAAATAAATAAATTAATTTAAAAAAAAAATCAATTATTCAAATAGATATCATAGTGATGACTAAAATATTTTTTTAAAAGAGAACTTTAGGGTACTTTATGAGGGTACTTAAGGGAATTGTACCCCTTTTAGGGAACACTAATTTAGGGGGGAAAAAAACAATAAAATAAATAAATAAATAAACAAATAAATCAAATAAACATCATAGTCATGACTAAAATATTTATTTATTTATTTATTTATCTATTTATTTATTTATTTATTTATTCTTTTTTCACGTCATTTCAGGGTCACAAAATGTGAAAATCATCACATCATGTGTGCATCATGTTTTTTGTTTTAACCCATAAGGGTTATTACACTATTTTAGGCAAAATAAAAAATAAATAGATGAATAAATAAACATTAAAAAAATCAATTATTAAAAGTAAAAATCATACTGATGACTAAAATATTTATTTACAAGAGTTTTTACACTATTTTAGGGAAAGTTAAACCAAAGAAATTAATAAAATAAATAAATAAAAAACGTAAAAAAAAAAAAAAATCAATTATTCAAAAAAACATCATAGTGATGACTAAAATATTTATTTAGTTAAGAAGAAAAAAACATCTCTATGATCAGGAAGTGACCATTTTATAATATTCATAGCGATGCATTCAAATCATAAAGTTAATATATTTTTTTAAGTAGTTGTTTAGAATACACTCACATACAGAATATTATGTGTTAAAATTAATACACAAATCTAAAATGAAATCATTCACTCAGGTTCTCTTATTGTATTTATTTAATCTAACAATGGAGTCATTTATGGATATTCCTGATCTGATCAATTTAATAGATCTAATAAATGCATTTTTTTTATTGAAATAATATGAACTCACTTTACACACTATTCGAGATTTCTTAGATATATGTAGAGGATGAAATGAGGAAGAACAGTGTGTGTGTGTGTGTGTGTGTGTGTGTGTGCATACCTAATTCAAGCCAGTCTTGTGGTTCACATCTGACATGCAGCTAGCCAACAGAGGGTACTGTTGCATTACAAGTCAAAAACACCTGAAAGGCCAAACAGCAGAGGAAGATCTTCAGCAGCAATAATCTGACTGCAACTGTTCCAGCTTTTTCTCAGTTTTTTTTTTTTTTTTTTTTTACAACAATACGCAGACGTCTACATGACCATTTGTGTGCTTAAATACTTTCAATCTTGTATTGTAGTGAAACAAATCAAGCAAGAGGCATTATGAGTGATGAATTACAGCACAATTACAGACTAAACACAGGATTTTCGGCTCTTTTCAATGACTTTCAATGCAGGAAAGAATGAATTTGGCAAACAAAGAAGTTTGGTCCACACACACACACACACAGATAGATAGATAGATAGATAGATAGATAGATAGATAGATAGATAGATAGATAGATAGATAGATAGATAGACAGACAGACAGACAGACAGACAGACAGACAGACAGACAGACAGATAGATAGATAGATAGATAGATAGATAGATAGATAGATAGATAGATAGATAGATAGATAGATAGATAGATAGATGAATATATGTATAGTGTGTGTGTGTGTGTGTGTGTGTGTATCTGTGCGTACATAATATTCTGTATGCTGGAGGATAAAATACATGTCCATGGCAACACACACACACACACACACAAGATGCAGATACACTATATTAAATGATTGATATATATATATAGTATTGAATTTGCATAGAAGGAGGAAATTTTGATGCAAATATTGGCGCATAAAATAGAAAAGTAACAGAAAACTCACTCCCTCTGTGTGTGTGTGTGTGTGTGTGTAATACAATTCACAGTTGTAACACATTTGCTTTCACATTTTAATAGACGCAATGGTTGCAGAAATGCTGTAATCCTCAATTAAGCGACCTTCCTTTGGGGCTTTCTGTTTGGAATCCAGTCACTTTACGCTATCTGATATTAGCCTTTAGTCCTGAATTAAGAATTGCGGTCTGGAGGAGAGTAAAAGTTGCGACTCCAGTTTGTGTGAAGTCTTAAATGCTCCCTCTTGTACGAGGGAAGAAGATGAAAAGACACACTCCATGGATGCATAAAACCAGTCCAACTGTGTGTATAGGAAATGAGCATACACACACACACACACACACACTGAGCTGAAAATAGAATACTCCTAAATGTATTAGTGTTCACATAGAGGAGGTGGAGGAGTGTGTGTGTGTGTGTGTGTGTGTGTGTAGGGATATGTGTTCTAACAAGATACAGAGATATTTTTGCAGATACATATTGTATCACAGCTTTTACTGACCACACACACACACACCTTAGTGTTCTTCAGTGTAAATGGAGTGTAAAGAAATCCCTCCGGTGTATGAGAAGCTGCATCTTCTCAAATATATGTTTCCTCCCCTCCTTTCTTTTCCCCCTCATCATTCCTTTTCCTTTCCCTTCTCATGATTACAAGCTTCATCATTCTGCTCAATCTGAAATATCATAAAAAAAGTATTTTGATTATTTTTCTTATCTTAAGTGGTCCTCCTGCTGCTTGCTGCTTAGACAAGCACCCACTTTTTTGTCTAGTGGAATTCCTGAATAATCTGTATATCTTTGTGCACAGGATTATGAACAGCACGAGCCTCCACCATTTTTTTTTGTATAGCTCCTAAATGATTTTTAATCACTAATCCCGGTAAAACACACACACACACACACACATACACACACACACACACGCATGCATATCTGCAGCGGAAATACGCATCAATATTTTAGTTGCATAAAGAAATAAAATAATCATGTATTTATACCGTGACACTAAGATTTATTTATTTTTTGGCCCATCAAATGTATTTGAAGATGAAATATTTTCTAAAAACAAACAAAAAAAAATTAAATAATTTCCTTATTAAGAAAGTGACCGACAACCTTTTTTTTATTTTTTATTTTTTTCTAAGACGCGACACAGAAATAAACACTCCGTTAATTCCACATGAATAAGTTTGTGAAGCGAATCGGGTTTATTCTTTCTTTCCTGCACGAGTGTTTTATTCTAAAGGCCTTAACATAACAAAAGAAGAAGAAGAAGAAGATGAAGAAGATAAATCATCTGTCTCTCGTCTGACCGCTCGATTCTTTATGATCTGTTTTTTTTGTAGGGGTGTATTAAGGTTTTAGTTTATTTCTGGTGCGTAAAAAAAATGAAAATTCCATATAACATCACTACTATATCACTCTAACATCATTATTACATCATATCCATAATATATTTAAGATTTAAGCTGTGTTTATGGAGATAAACAGAAGTCGCGCCGAAAATGAAATAATTAAAAATAAATGAAGAAATTATAATCTTTCATTTAATTAGCACACCTTAATTGGTGTTTGTGTCATATTTTCTTTCCTTTTGCAATAATAAATGCATTTTCTTTTTCAAATCGCAGTGATCTAAACGCAGTGATATTTAACTAAATAAATAAATAAGTATATAAATAAAAAGTGCAGGATGGAGAGGAAGATACAGTCGCGCGCGCTTGTGTGTGTGTGTGTGTCCACTGCTGGTTCCGCTGTCTCTGCTCCCCTAGCTGTGTGTAAAGCCACCACTAGTCGCCCCCAGTGCTCTTGCTCTCTCCAGTTTGTCTTTCCTTTCTTTTTTTTTCTTCCCTCCCTCCACCCCTCCACTGCCACCACCACCACCACAACCACCACTGTATGCTGGACTTAAACGTCACGTCCGCACATGAACTTGAATTTTCATCCCATCGCAGGGAGCCACAGACACACACACACACACACACACACAGAGCGGAGAGACAGAAAGAGAGGAGAGAGAGAGAGAAAGAGAGAGAGAAGA
Organism: Hemibagrus wyckioides; assembly: GCF_019097595.1. Lineage (NCBI taxonomy): Eukaryota > Metazoa > Chordata > Actinopteri > Siluriformes > Bagridae > Hemibagrus > Hemibagrus wyckioides. The sequence continues at coordinate 4,686,573 of NC_080718.1, read as the reverse complement.
GAAAGGACAGAGAGCTCCCGGACAAACAGGACGCAAGAGAAAAGACACGCGGGGAGAAAAGAGAGGAAAAGAAAGCAGAGAGCTTTTCACGCAGGTGTCCCGGTGCATTTAAAAGAAAGAAAGAAAGAAAGAAAGAAGAGAAATAAGAAGATAAAAGAAGAGGAGGTGGTGCTGGAGGTGAAGCCTGATGTGGCCGGAGCGCACACAGGAGCAGAGCGCAGGGAGCCGGAGGAGCGCGCAGTCGGAAACACCGCGCCAGCACTGAGCTCGCGCTCTGCCGCGGACACACACCGCACACACACACACACACACACTCACACACTCACTCACACATACACACACTTACACTCACGCCACCGGGATCATCACATGATTAGTTATAGATTAATGCATTATTCTTTCTAACCAGCACGTGCATGCATGATCCGGAGCAGCTGAGCATTCCTCGAGCATTCTTTCTTCGTCGTCAAAAATAAAATAATAATAACAATAATAATAATAATAATACTAATAATAATAATAATAATAATAAAAAAACAATCGTTAATTAAAAAAAAAATAAAAATATTTCGAAAGGATATTGGACAAACACATCGCCCTCTTCATCTTCTTCAACCTTCTTCTGGTTCATCGTCTTCAACCTCACCTGAGCGCGTGAGAGCCTGAAACCGAGCGCGTGGGCGAGTCAACAAACTCCAAAAAAAAAGTTCCTCCATTAAAAAAAGAAAGAAAGAAAGAAAGCAAGGAAGGAGGAAAAAAAGGACACGGAGAATCTGAGTACGCCGGGGATGCCACTGTAGCTGCCACTGTAGCTGCCAGTGTAGATGCCAGTGTAGATGCCAGGCAGGGCGATGTCCCGTCGCAAGCAGGGAAACCCTCAGCATCTATCACAGAGGGAGATAATAAGCAGTAAGTCCAACATTCACTCATAATTCTTCCTTTTTCTTTCTTTTATTTTCTGTTTGCTGCTTTTTTAACGTAAAAGCGTGAAAAAATAACTTTCCACGCGCACGCATAATGTACCTCTCTCTCTCTCTCTTTCTCTCTCTCTCTCTCTCTCTCTCTCTCTCTCTCACACTCTCTCTCTTTCCTGTTACGTTTCTGCACTTCCAAATGTTCAATGCAAAAAATTGTTTTTTTATCCCCCCCCCCCCGATCTTAAATCTAAAAGGCAAATATCACAATTAAATCCCAGAATGCGAATATATGGAACATGAAAAAAAAAAAAAAAAAAAAAAAAAAAAAAAATATATATATATATATATAATGATCTGCTTTAATACAACAACAACACCTAATCTTTACTTTATATACTCTCTATCTATCCATCCATTTTCATGTTCATATAATACTCACGAGCTACAGGCAAAGTAAAGACAGAGGCAGAAGTGTAAAGGATCAGCCTTTGGTTAAATAATACACAGGGTTTTTAGAAAACAGTAGCATCATGATCCTGATTAGTAGGAATAAATCGTTCTTAAAAATGCAAGAAGTTGAGAAAAGAAGGATTATATATTAAGAGAGAGAGAGAGAGAGAGAGAGAGAGAGGGAATATGTCAGACTTGCAAGTGAAGAAATACTATTTGAAAAGAAAAAAGAGAGAATGAGACTTCTTTTTTTAAAGTAAATGTAAATCCTTCATGTAAAATGCTGCTTATTTGTTTATTTATTTTTTTAAAGAAAAATTAATAATTATAAATATTAATAATAATAATAATAATAATGATATTAATAAAGCCTGGCCTGTGGATAAGCTGCAGATAAAGTTTAGTGTGTCAAAACTCAATATCTTGTTGCAAGGAAATAAACAACATTAATAATAAAAAATGCTAATAAAATGTACACCCCCCCCATTTCGCAATAGTTTATTATTATTATTATTATTATTATTATTATTATTATTATTATTATTATTATTATTATTATTATTTTAAAAAAAGAAAAAAAGGTTATCTTGTCAAAATAGTTTTTAAGAGCATCAGGTTATAAAAAAAAAATTCCTGTAATAATTTCATGCTTAAAAATTAAATAAAAATCTATTTTTTAAAAATAAATAAATAAATAAATAAATAGATAAAAAGAAATCTGAGATTTAATTCAGTTTTTAAGTAATTTAAAAATAAATAAATAAATAAATAAATAAAATTTATTTTCATTTTCCATCTTTCACAGACGCAGTGCTTGTAAGTGGTCACGCTGCTACTTCTGAATTGCAATTCAGTTCAATTTTTCTTTCTTCATTCTTTTCTTTTCTTTTTAATGATTTAGATTCTAAACAGATTAAAATCTACGAGGTGTTACAGCTGGAGTGTGTGTGCTCTGTGTATCGGTGTTTGAGTGAAGATGGAATAGGAAACAGACCGAAAACATCGAGGTGTTTGAACTTTCGGTTCGGTTTCTAAAAACTGTTCATCTTCCTCTCTTTCTTTCTTCCTCTCTTTCTTTCTTCCTCTCTTTCTTTTCATTCTTTCTAACATTATTCGTATGTAACAATCCACGGTTTTCTGAAATTTCTGCAAAAGGTCACAAAGTGCACCGCGAGCTTGTCGTTCTCTTTAGTGTGACTCGAGTGACCTTAAATCGCACTTCGAGGATTTTGAGACATCAGACAGACAGACAGACAGACAGACAGACAGACAGACAGACTCTGGGAATGTTAAGAGTCGACGATTTGAGGAAAGAGGCTTTTAGGGAAAAAGAGACTATCCAGTTGTTGCCAGATGTTAATGATTGATTGCGCTTCCTTTTTGTCCTTCTCTGGGATGTATACAACATGTAGGTCTAACAGCAGGACCACCTAGTGCTTGCTTTTGCTTAGCTCGATAAATCTGTGTTTTTATTTATTTATTTATTTATTTATTTTAATAAAAATATATATTTAAAGGAAATCCGATTTAATTCGTAAAAACCCGCCTGGATCTGCTGCGTCCTCTGGTCTTCGTGACGAGATAAATTTGACCTTTTCGCACAACTCTTAGGCACGAAACACGACACGAGGGCGTGACCGAATATTGTGTGTATTTAAACACTTTGCAAAATTAATTGTGTGTGTGTGTGTGTGTTTTAGCATGAAATGATAATTGCGTAAAAATTGCTAATGCAGATTAACGTCTCTTTGTGTGTGTGTGTTACGAGGTTACAGTAACGTGTTCCGTCTGTTATTGCATTATACGGTGTACATGTGCTGCACTAAGTAGCACACACACACACACACACAGCGCGATACTTACTAAACCAAACCATCAGCCTTTCCTTCTTTTTCTTACTTTTTTTTTTTTTAACCCAGAAGAGGGTTGGGAGAGCCGAACTCGATGCTCACACACTCCACATGCTTTCCTAGTACCTTTAGTACTTTTAGTAACACAACCACAGAGCGTGTAAACAGTGTGTGTGTGTGTGTGTGTGTTTGAGATATGCCGTTACACTGCCAGGTGCTGGCTGATACTCATCAGAGCTTAGGAGCTCAGCTCTTTCCAGAGTTTACTCTGCTGTGTGTGTATGTGTGTGTGTGTGTGTGTGTGTGTGTGAGAACACACCATTCAACATATCATTTGAGTCCGCTTTAATGTAGTGTGCACTTACATGAAT